>NC_090167.1:1012500-1072500 GCF_017916325.1 Leishmania martiniquensis
GGCCGGAGTAGCCCTGCTGCGAAACCTTGCGAGAGAGAAAGCGGGTAATGACGGACGTTGCGCCGCCCTGCCCCCTCAGCTGCGCGCGGGCATTCCTCTCCATGGCCGCGACTGCGTGCAAATACGCGAGTGTCTGCTGAAGTGGGGAGAAGCACAGTTTGGGTGTACGTGTGCGGGTCGCTGCTTTTTGTGTCGTCAAAGAGGTAAAGGGTCGCAGGAGAAACTCAGGGGGGAGGGGATAAGAAGGAAAGCTGGAAGGGAGGGCGGAAGAGGTCGCAGCAGCTAATGCGCTAGCACGGCGCCGTCTAGACAGGTCTTGCCTCGCTCCCGCCTGCAACCATAGGAGTAGCGAAAGGGGGGCAGCTAGAGGGAGGGAGAGAGTGGCGGACCACGCCTGCGGCTCCTCGCGTCCGCATAAGCAGCGCCTCCGTGGCAAAGGTCTCGATGTGCACCGCAAGATGCGCATCGTTCGCGTGCCTCCATGTGGAGCATGACTCGCGGAGGGCCTGCTGCTCCCTCTATCACCCTTCCTGTTTTCGCTTGGATGAATGGCGCTCGTGTCGCGGATGGTCCAATTAGACTGGCCATACAGCAAAGAAGTTGAGGAGAGAGAGGGGGGGCATTCACACCAGCGCATGCGAAAGACAAAGAAAGGGATTATATATGCATGTATATATATATATATGTGTACGTATATGCGTATGTGCGTGTATATATCCGGTGCAGCATCGGTACGAAAGGATGCCTCAGCCGCCCATTCAGCCTATTCACGATGCCAGCGAAGAAAAAAAATGAATTAACGAAAAGAAAAAATGCGCCCTCCCCCCTCCCCTCGTATACAAAATGGAATCGCGCAAAGGAGTGTGGAGGCGCTTCTTCCGAGGCGCAGCGAAGCGCGTCTCGCGCCGACACATGGAAGAGAGCAGCACACGAGCGCCACAGGGCGGATGAGGATTGGGGGGAGGGAATGTGAAAAAAAAAGAGAGCGGGGAGGTGATGTGACATCGGGAAAGTGCCCCTCTCGCACGCTGTTTGCTTCTCCTCCATACCTCACACATAATTCGCCTGCGCAGCCTCGCGCTGCGGAGAATCGCCATCGGTGGTCTCTTTAGAGCACCAGTGCCCACGTCGGTACACGGGCCCGCCGACCCATCCACAACGGCGCTGATCGAGTGCATGCGACCACCGAATGAGGGCGGCAACGGGAAGAGAGCGCCGCGGAGGGCACGCTGACGGGTTGCACGATCACACCGCGTCTCGAGTCGAAACGCTCGAGCTCATCCCACTCCCCGTATCCTCTCCATCCCTCCTTCGCTCATCATCACGTTTTCTGCGGCACTGGGAACAAGTGGTGGGCTGCCTCCATCCCCTCTTACTGAATTTTCTTCGCATCCTTTGTCTTGATGGCCACCTTGGCGCGGGCACGATTCTGCAACAGCTCCTCAACGAGGAAGCGTATCGCTATCAGCGTACTTGATAGTATCGGCAGCAGCACGATCAACTGCGAAATGACCGCGTGCTCCCACGGAATGTGCAGCTGTGGCGTGAGCGATGGGTGGAACTGCAGGTCGTCGGCAGCCCGCGCGGCTCGCACAAAGGAGCCGGACTGCACGTGACGCTCCAAATCTGCGAACATGCGCTCTGTGCTGTGCGGAATGGCCATGTTCTTGTTGGCCGCGACGGAGCGCATCGTGCTTGTCAGGGAGGCGATCGTATACAGACATCCCAGGCGCTCCCTCGACAACTTCCACGCCGCCACGTCGGCAGGCTTGAAAGAGGCCAGCCCGAGCTGTCGGGCTATGACAGAGAGAAGTGCCGCACGCACCTCGGCCTCAAGTGAGGTGGCACGTAGCTGGTACAACATGGGTGTGCGAGAGGCGGCCAACAACGGCATCGTTTTGGAACCCGCATCGTCAGCACCCCCGCTGTCCGCATCCTCCACGGGAAGCGCGCAGTACCCCTGCCGCACGTCGACAAGAAAGCACTGCACCCCACTCGCGACGTCCGCTGGCAATGCAGAGGCCGGTACACGAAAGAGTGACACGCCAAGCAACGCCACATCCTGGCCAATCTCAGGAGCAAAAGCGTGCTGCAGCGCCGGCAAACCAAGCTGCTGCTGTCTCGCCAAGTGATCCAGCCTGCGCATCGCTTGCTGGGCGCTAGGGAGGCGGTCATTCCATGCTTGATCTACGAATTCAGCGACGACGGCGTCCCGCATCCGCGACTGCAGGCGCACAAAGGAGTGGAGCGTGTGCGTCGGGAGTGGAACAGTGGCAACAGAGGTGGTCGGACTGCCTGCCAGTCGCTCCTTCACCAGTGCGAGAGCCGCGTGTACGCCGGGCAGCAGCGCTGGAGAGTCCACCCAAACCCCCAGCCCATAAAACGCAGGTGGCGGTATCGCAGAGGTCGAGGCAGCGGTGCTTGCTGATGTGGGACACCTCGCCTGCAGATCGGCCAGAACGCGATTCATCGGCAGGTCCACGTGCTCACGGCTCAACGTCGTCCAGTGAACGATCATGACGACAAAAAATATAAAAGCGCTGAGCGCCGAAAAGCTTCTGGTGGAGTTGCGCCGCCACTCCTCAGACGAAGCCGCCGACGGCGGCAGCGGTACTGTCTGACTGAGAGGCCTCGCCATCGCCCGAGCTGTTGGGGTGGCAATGAAGTAACAGAGACTGCGTAGACGCGCTGCTGCACAAGGTTCGGCGAAGGTTAGACGAGATGAAGTACCGAAGCGGCTTCATAGAGCACTCTGCTCGATGTGCCCTCCCTTTCGCGTGCGTTCGGTTTCCCTTGATCGCTTCTAGTCTTCTGGTGCATAGTGCGTGTCACAGTCCGCGCCAGCATGGCACCGAGCGCACACAAATACAAATGGAGAGGCGGAAGTGGAGAAGAGGAGGAGAGGAATACAAACGTTACGGAGAGAGCCGGCAGGGTACGGCAGGTGCACGATCGCACAGGTGTAGGGGGGGAGAAGCTGTTGCTGTTATGAGGTCCGTTGAATCAGCCCTGAATCGCTCTCTATGGTGTCGCGGAGATATCTAGGGAAACAAAAACAGGGAGTTGCGACCGTCACAGTAGAGGCACCGCCTCACTCGCCCCGCCCGTCGTGCGTGTGCGCACACGCACAGGGGTGCCACAGATGTGCTTCTCACCCGCTGTATCCAGGAAAGAGGGAGGGTAGAGTTCAGGTCGACCATTATTACTGCCTTCAGCACCGTCAGTCGTGCTCCGACTGTCGTCTCCGTTACTTTCCTCCGCTGAGAAGCAGCGAGCTACCGCCTTTGGGCGAGGCCCGTGCAGCACCCGCGCGCGCGTGAGCAGAGGGGAGGCAAGTGTATGAGAAAGGCAGCGGGGAGGGAGGGGGGACGAGCTGGCAGAGCGCGTGCACTTGTGGAAAGAGGAAAAAACACACATGCACACCCACGCATACCACAAAAGTGAAAGTATGTGTTCGTGTGTGATAGAGGCACTGCATCCGCCGCCTGTGTCATCCCTCTTCTCTGTGCGCCTCTGCGCCTTTCCACTGCCCCGACCGAATTTCTACCCCTTCCTCTGCCCGCACTCTTTTCGGGAGGGGCAGTGGTGCATGAAGCAGTCCAACAGGCGCCGCTGGTCGTTCCATCTGCACACACGCACGCTTTCTTTACGAGGCATGCCTCTGCGCCGCTGAAGCCTCTGGCACGCAAGCACCGCGCGGTCACCCCCTCAGAGCATCCTGTAACTCCAGCTCTAACTGTCGCAGGTACGTCGAGGAGGCGGTGCCTGCGATGTGCACTGTGCCCATATCCTCTTTCGTTGCGCCTTGAAGGCGAGGCGCTTCCACCGCGCTTGGCCCAAGGGAGGCACCAGCCCTCCTGTTGACGTCAGGCAACGAATGAGCACGGGCGCTAGCGTGGGGTGCTCCGACTTGGGGGTATGGCGGCTGCTCGAGCGACTTCGTAGCCCCCACAGTGGGCGTCAGCGCGCCACTCGCGCAGGCGAAGTCATGCCACTGCTGCAACGGTGGTGCACCCGATTGGAGAGCCCCACCCCCTTCGGGGCCATCCGTGGCGAATCGCTCTAAGTCTTCTAGGCTAGCAGGCTCCCGGTCCCGCGTCACAGCACTGGTAGAGGCCCGCATCCCGCGCGCGCGGGGCGTCCGCTTCCCCGAGAAGGGCAGGGGAGTCCTGGCATTGGCAGTAGCAGTCACCGATCTCTTCGCTGTGCGACACATGCCGGCACCCATGCGCTGCTGCGCAGGCGTCGGATAATGCGTCAACGGAATGTAATGCCGCTTCCCTTCGGCCATCACCTCGGTCAACTTTGACAGGGCAGGGCGGAAGCGACACTCACAGACGTCGTCGCTACGCTCGTGCAGCAGCAACGCTACCAGCTCCTCCGTCCGGCGACGGTCCCGCTCCACTTGCCGCTTAGAAAAGGCAGGGTAGCTGAAGCGCACTTGTGCACGGCATGCCGTCTCCTTCGCCTCTGCATCCGCAGCATTCTGAGGGTGCCCCTCTCGCCCCGTCTCGGCGGCTGCGCTGGTGCGCTCTGTGTGTCGCCAGGCACCCTCCTCCACGGGCGCACCGCCCTGCGCATTACTGAAGGTTGGGAACGTATACTTCTCCTTACCGCCCTTCCTCTGCATCTGCTGTCTCTCCAGCCTTCGCTGCAGCTCCTCCTGCTCTCCACAGCGCGCGTGAAAGACGGTGTGGCGAACGGCAACGGGCCGATCGGCATCTGCGCGCTGTCGTGCAATCCCAGGAGATGCCGCACCGCCGCTCGCAAGAGCGATTGCCGCTGTTGTGTCCTTGTTGCACAGTGCTCTCGATCGCCGTAGTCCCAGCGAGGTAGACCACTGCCGGTTGCGAGGGGTGTGCGCCCACTTGGATGCGCCATTCCTGGCAGACTTTGCATGCGGCAGCTCTTCGTGCTCCCCCATTAACTGAATGAGGGCCCGCACCGCTCTGCGGTCATCGCTGTCGCGAGAGAGGCTGTTGGGCACCTGTGGGAGAGCGGCTGCAGCAGTATCGTCTTCGCCAGTCGTGTTCTGGGCATGCGCGCCGCAGCAGGCTTGTGTTTGGTGTTGCGGTGTAGTGAAGATTCTCAACGGCACACCCCCGGGGTCGCTCTGTGATTGAGGTGGCCTGCACCCTCTCGAAGTGTCGTCCGGCAGCGATGTCGATACGCGGGCTGCACCGCCACCAGGCTGGCAGCTCCTCGTGAATGCCGAAGGGAACCTTGTCGCTGTCGTTCCTGGGGACTGCGTGCCGTTCATAAAGCCTGTAAGGTGCTCCGACAACCCATCGACGGTGCCATTGCAGCCCTTATCGCTCTCCTGGTCGGCGCGCTGGTGCTTACATGACACGCAGCGAGGCACACACGCATACAGGATCGGACTAGTTTCCTCCGGTGCTGCCAAAGATTGGCGACGCAAGCGTGAAGGCGACCGCTGGACGGCCGATGAGCTCTTTGCGCGACGAGGGCGAGCACCACCACCGCCGGCCCCCGTGCCCGCCGTGGTGCTGCGGGCGCGGCGAGAGCCCATTACCCCTGCACTGTGCGAGCGGACTCGCTGGCTGGTGTGGCGCTCGCGAAACCCCTCTTTCGCTGTGTTTACAGATGGGCGAAAGGTGCAGTTGGCTCGGAACTCCGCCTCCTGTGCCTCTCGCAACACCTGCAGTCGCCGCTGCAGCCGCGCGGCCTGCTCGGCCGCGTTACGGTAAAGCCTCTCGCATGCCGCAGACTCCTGGGTGTGACCCGCCTCGGCTCTCTGGTTGCTGGAGCCCCTATCGCCCATACCAACGTCGATCCCTGCAGCCGAGTGCGCATCACGCACCTGTGCAGCTGCCGACGGCACTTGCGCAGACTCCTTTGCAGAGGAAGCACGCGCGTTCAGAGTGACCAAGCGCTGGCACGGGGTCCATTTTTCACAGGGCAGCACTGCATGATGGTGCTGTGTGTTTCTCTCTTTCTCCTGCAGTTGGCGGGCAGCCGCTCGGCCCTCCCGCACACGAACCTGTCGCTGGAGGCGCTCCTCTGCTTCGCGAAAGAGGCAAGCGTAGACGGTATGCGTAGGGCTCCCTTCACCCTGGAAAGCATGGGCAGCAAGCTGTACTCGAGGCACACGCGTTGGTGCCCTCATGGCTGCTGAAGCAGAGGGAGGGGCCGTGTGCGGCGCGCCAGCGCCCCATTTCTTCTGGCAGGGTGACCTCCTTTGTGCCCAAGCTCCTCTGCCGGAGTCACCGCCGAGATCGAGAGGGGTGGATCTTGCCGGCGAGGAGGATAGCGGGGCCTGCGCCTCCGCCTCCGGCGACCTCATAAGCAAGCTCAGCGCGTTCATGTCGATGGGTGGAATCGCAATCGACAAGAGTGGGAGCGGCGTCCTGCGAGTCGCGCCGGGTGAACTACTAGCGAGGTATGCAGGAGGAGAGCACGTGGCTGTAGCTACCGCATTAGCCGTCACGGCAGGGGCGTGTGCCTCATAAGTCAATGGCGACAGCATTGCGGCGGTCAGCTTGCAGCAGCGCAAACACGACTGAGACGCAGTCAGTGCACAGCATGAGAAAGCGCTCACAGATGGTAGCTGGTACGCACAGGTGCGTATAAAAGGGCAAAAAGGCCGTGAAGGTGTGTGGTGCGACGCGGAGAGAGGGGGGTAGGCGGACACGCTGCATCACAGATGTGAAATGGGAGAAAGAAAAGAGGAAATGACCCGCACATGCACGCGCACGATCAGTGGGCTCGGTCCGCGAGCAGGCTGCGAGGGAGAAAGAAACGAGCAGCTCACGTCGATCGATGCTGAGAGCTCCACGCGCGTGACGGGGGGCCCGTGCACAGGCCCTACCATCGTCATTCACTACGAGACGCCGATGGGCTCATGACGTTTTTTTCGCATTTTTTTGTGCATTACCGAGATTGTTTTCCCTGTTGCGTGCACGTCCCTCGCCTCGCTCTGCAGACGCGCACGCACAAGTGCCCGCGTTAGCGTTGAAAAGGGGGGGTCGCTCCAGCAACTCCGCCTTGTCCGCTCGACTGCACCACTTGCGACGGGTCCGCACCACCAAGAGAGCGTCTGCACACAGCACGCGGCAGGCAGCTTGACTGCGTCTCTGCGGGCATCGCCACGCTAACAAGGTTGGGAGCGCTCCGAGTGCCGCTGGGGAAGTCATGTTGCGTTAGTGTACCTCAGTAGGGCCAGCCTCGACCACCTCGGCGAGGGCCACCGCCACGGTGCCCGTAGCGCCCCTCCCCCTCCTGCGCTCGGCTGCGCGCAAAGACCTTCCCGCCACTCGCACGATGGGCGCTGGAGCCGACGGTCGTGGTAGCCTCGGACGGCAGCACGTCACCCTGTTTCCAGTATGCCAGCATGCCATCCTCTCCACCGGTGATGAGGCGGTTGCTAAACCCGATGGCCACCCGGCCGAGCTCCTTGTGCACCTGGGGCAGCACCTGCGTCTGCCCAGTTGCCCCGTTTAGCACCCTTAATGAGCCAGCGTCGCCGTTATCGTCCCGGAGACCCGAGACGAGATGCAACTGATTGGACACGATGCACCAGTCGACGAGGTAGGTATCAAAGCTTGGCCGACTGTGACGTGACTCCCGCTGCTCCAGGTCGTAGGGGAAGACATAGCCGTTCTCGCAGCTCCCCACCATCGTCGTGACGCCGAGCTCGGGGAAGCAGTTCATCTTGGTGATCACCTCGCCGCAGTTCACCGCCTGCAGAAGCACATCGTCGTCCAGCACCCCTTCTTCTACTGAAAGGAAGTTTATCATCTGGTCTTCGCCAGCAGAGCAGAGGGTGCTGTTGTCGAGAAAGCGCAGCCGCGAGACCTCATCCACGTGCAGCTGCTCTAGGCACTTTACGGAGCACCAGGTGCGCGTGTCAACCAGGTGGATGTCGCGGTCTGCTGCGACAGCAAGAAGCGGCGCGGATGGCGTAACACTAACACTGCTGCACACTGCGCCACTACTACACATATCGGACAAGAAGTGTGCGGCGCGAGCCTGGCGCAGGTCCGTCACCATCACCCCGCAGTCACGCTGGCACGAGTAGAGCATGGTCGGCTGCGCAGGCGTTGTCACGAGGTCTTGGACTGGCTGCGTGTGCTCCTTAATATCGACCAGAAATGCAGCCGTCTGCGTGTCGTAGAGGCGGATCGCCTTGGTAGAGAGAGAAAGCGCCAAGGAAGCGTTGCTGTTGCACAGACAGCCATTCATAATGTACGCGCCCGGCTCATACGAAGTCTGCACCACTTGGAGCAGGTTCATGGTGCTGAGAGGTGGAATGCACCTGAAGGAGGAGGAGGACAGCAGGCGAGAGGGATGGCGGAGAACATGTAGAAAGTCCAGCAGACCTTCATTGAGGACATCGAAGGCGAATGGGAAGGGGTCAGCATCGGCAACGCCGACAGGCCAGTGCAAGGCCAAGTTCGCACTAGAAGAAGGGCTCCCCTGCCCGAGTCTGCTGCCAAAGCCGCCGCTTATCCGCACACGCCGCCTAGCCTGCCAGCAGCCTTGACAGAGCCCTCGGCACTCGCGCTCGAAACGCTCCCTACTCCTGCTCGCCGTAGAGCAGCTCAGCGGCCGCCGCGCTGGCCCCGCGAAAAGGAAAGCCCAAGCAAATAAAGCACGACGGCATAAAATCGTAAGAGGCGCCACAGGACATCCACTCAGACATGCGATGAGATATGGAGGGGGGAAGGGGGGGGGGAATAGTAGGGAGGGGCGCTGAACAGCAGGAGAAGCAGAGACAAGCGGAGACGGGCAAACTATGCCCTTCGGCAACATCTCCCTTTCATCGAACCAATCTGGACTTCGCCAGTCCCCCTCCTCATTCGTGACAGCGACGGTAGGGAAAAGGAGGGTGGCGCAGATGCGCATGCACGCACGCAAAAAAAAGGGATAAATATCAGTCTGATAGTGACCGCCGCAGCGCCCTGGCCCCCCCGCGCGCGCGGAATTACACAGAGAACTCGCGCAAGCACTTCTGAAACGCCGCCACGCACGTTTGGCAAAAGGCAAAGCTGTTATGGTTCGCTTCTAAGCATGTGTGCACCTCTCGAGAGAAGTGTTGGCATGGGTGCGGGGCCCCCTCCGCTTGAACGGACGGCTCCGGCTCGTTGGCGCCGAAAAATGGCGTCAGATAGGAACGGCGGTACTGCTTGAACACGTCCTTGGCCGAAACGTGACCCAGGCCTGCGATATGAGTGCGTGCGCGGCCGTACTTTTCCTCGTCAGAGGCATTGTACGATGCATCACGCAGGGGAGGCAGCTCCAGCTGCTGCTGCGAATACCCCGCCAGGGTCGCCGCATTCACCTCCGCAGACGGAGGCAGCGCTTTCTTCGTGTCATTCACCATCTGGAGAGAGCCGCAAAGCGGAGTTATCTCTCTCTCTTCAGTGGTGACAGTGAGGCGCCCGAAGCCAACGAAAATATCAACGAAAGGGGGAGGCAAAAAGCGCTGCGTGTGTGTGTGTGTGTAAGTGTGTATTACTTTTCGTTTGGATGGAGGGCACGCTCCACCGGCACACTTTCCCTTCGCCTCCGCGTCCGCAGAAAAGTCGCGAGCCCTTCAACGCGCAGTATCAGCGAAATGCACAGAGAGGAGGAAGGAGGGAGAAAGAGAGAGATAGGAAACTGCCGTGTGCCAGGGGAGGCAGAAAGAGTAGGAGGAAGCAGCAACGAGTGGCAAGCCGAAGTGAAGGGTATTTCGTTCATTCGCCTCTTGTGATGTGGCCTCTTCAAGCTGCGTAAGCAGCAGGCGGGGGGAGGAAGAGAAAAGAGGAGGAGACGTACATACACGACATCGAAAAAAAGAGAAACAAAAGTGCCCTGCACGGCTACGCCGCCGTAGCCGTGCGTACGTGGCATTCGCCCAAGTAGGAACGCCGTAAGCGCGCTTAGATGTCAGCCGGCACGCGCATGTGCGGAAGGGGCACTTTCGTCAAAGCCCCACACACACACACCTTTCCTCTCCCACTTTGCATGCATGGGAAGCGGGGGGAGGAGGGGGAAGGCGGCAAGGAACACCGCACTTGGACGTTTCCAACGAATCCATCTCGCACTTGCTACATCCCAGCATCCAAATGTGGTCTTGCAGTGTCCAGTTCGCGCTACATCCTACAAATCGAAGGCTGCTGCGCGTAGGCCCCAGTTTCCTTCTGTTGGTGTGTGTGTGTGTTTAGGTGTTGATATGTGTGGGAGGGGAGCGGGCGAAGAGCGGGCGTACGCAGCCTCTAACAAGGACCAAGTTCGTGTGACAGTCACTGTCCCTGCGTCTGCGTCTGTGCACATACGCCTTTCAGCGCAGAAACGAAGGCGTCTGCTCAACGTTTGAAAGGCCTCGAACGGAGTGCAGACTCTGTTGCTTGCGATACAAAAGAGCGGCACGAGAAAGCGAGCGTGGAGCCTCTCCACCTCGTACCCTTTCCTCCTGCTGCCTCGGCATCATCCCGGCGCCTCGATCATCCTCTTGTGATGAGCGAGTAGACTTCTTTTTCTTTCTCGTCCCCTCCACCTTCCTCCAGTCACAGGAGGTGCGGTGCTGCACCGGCTCCTGCCCCTCCTCCGTCTTCGCCAGCGCACGACGAAGACGACAACCTGCGACGGCGGCTCTAGCGATGCGCGTCAGCGGAGGGGGAGCTGAGTCGGCGCTCTGCCAGCAGCTGATGGCGCAGCTCTTCGAGCGACGGCTTGCGCGAAGGTGCTGACGCGGAAGAGGACACCGACGAGGCGCTAGACGAGCGCGGTGGTGACGAACTCGGAGACGAGGCCCCTGCTGGGGCAGCAGCAAGAGCAGCAGCGTCAGCTGCCACAGACCGCGAGGAGAAACTTGACGACGCTAAGGGGGAGGGGGAGCCAAGTCTGGGCGGCGATACGGCACGCTCCCCTGGTGGGTTCGTGCGCTCGTACTGAGGCCTCGATGTACCGCTGCTGGTCCCGTTCGTTCCCTCAAAGGAGTCTGAGTAGCGAGAGGAGTTCGCTGTCTTGATGAAGCAGCGCCGCGCTGCTTCAGTGGGCGTTGGCTGAAGAGGCATCCGAGACCCTTCAAGGAGAGAGGAGGCAGGAGCTCCGCAGGCCATCGATTGAGTACCGGAGGTGATGTCTAAATCAGCCATATTGTTGCTCATGCGGCGTTCCCAAGCGGGAAGTAGCTGCTTCGCCAGCAGTGCCTCACGTGCCGCCGACATGCAAACCAGCCGGTTCACGCGCCGCTCCGTCGTAGCAAGGGACGGCCACGCCGTCTTCTCTAGAGGCCAGCTGTCTGCCGGAGTGTGAGTGTCTACCTGCCCGTGCTCGGGCCTGTTGAATAGCTGCGCCGCCTCCAAGAGTGGCACAAAGCTCCTCTTCTGGTGTGCCACATTGTAAAGCTCCTCGATCAGCATGCGCTGCACAGACGCCTCCCTTTCAAGGACTCGAGTGGCGGCGAGAAGCCGCTGCTGCTTCTGCTGCTGCATCTCCGAGAATCCGCGTGAGAGGGGAAGAGTAGGGTAGTGTTGCACTGCAGTAGTCACTGACTTGCTTGAGACGCCCACCATAGTCGAGGAGGTGGATGCTGCGGCGGATGAGAGAGGTAGCGGTGCGCGCTGTCGATCGCCTACCCTGTCCAAGGCGGCTGCAAGCCGCTTCACCTCAGTGAGGAAGTCTACTGAAGTTTCCGCGTAGTACCTCGCCGAGGGTAAGCTGCCATGTGTCTCAGAGGCCGCATTCGATGAAGATCGCGCCATCGCCATCAGCGTTTCCGTTTTGGGCGCCGCACGAGCGAAGCTGTCGCCCGCACTGCCGTTGGGCGGTGGACTAGAGGTGATGCACCGGAGAGGCTGCAGCCCGAGGTTCCACATGGCGCCAGAGCTCACGAGGCGGGTGCGGTGCTTGATCTGCAAGCGTCGAAGCAGGCGGCGTAGATCGATTTTCGAGCACAGAGGATCGCGCTCGAGGTGCAAATGCGCGAGCGACCGGACCAGCGCGGTCACCCCAAAGGCAGCGCCATCCTGCAGGATGTTCATCAGGTAATTCTCTCCGTTCCTTAGCAGAAAAGGATATGGCCGGCTCAGTGCGTGGCGCCACGCGACCACCAACTCCACCGTGAGCAGCGTCACCATTTGATGCTCCTGCAGAAGACGCAGCATTGTGAACTGTGCGTCTTCGATGTTGGCCTTGCCGTTGTCATAGGCGCTGCTGCACGCCCACATGCGCGTCACCACGCTCTCCCGCAACGCCATGGCCTGCATCACCAACAGCGTCTGCTGTTCATGCTCACGCAGCGCTGTCAAGAGAAGTTCTGTACCACCTAGAGCAACGAGCGCATCACCGTAGTGATCCATAGTCGATGCATTGGGCGAGAGGGTCGATGCACTTGCTGTAGTGGCTTCAGCCGAGGACCCCTGTGTCACAGCAACGCGTTCGCGCAGGAGAGGTTGCACAAACAGGCAGGAGTAAAGCTCTCTGTCTATTAGAGGAATCGCCAAATCTTCTGCCAGGCGCTCGTACGTCGCCGCGAGGTTCGCGCAGTAGGCACTGATAGCGTCCTCCTTTCCTGCCATGGTAGTGCCTGATGCGAGCTCGATGGCAAAGGTCGAAAAGATTCTGCGGTCAGCGTGCGACCGAGCAAGTAGCAGAAGAGAAGGGAGAAGAGAGGAAGAGGGGTGAGCCAAGAAGCCGGAATCAACCTAGAGGACACGCACACACGCCCGTGCAGGCAAGAGGTGAGCAGAGGAGAGCAAAGGAAAAGCACACCGTTGTTGATGGATCGTTAGGTGTGCCTTCGTGATGTATAGGTGGCGTCCTGCAACATGGAGCCCGACGTCCGTCGGCACAGCCCAGCAGGCGCCCTATCGCGCAGGCCCCAGCAGCCGCGGGCACGCGCTACATTGTGGCCCACGCCATCATCGGAGCACCACCCCCTCCTGCCGCAAACCCTTCCCACCCACCCACCCGCCTCGCAGGTGGCCCCCACCCCGCCGCCCCTGGCATGCCGCCCGCCACCTGGCGCATCCCCCCCTCAGAGGACCAGTGGGCCGCTCAGGCGCCCCCCGCAACAGGGGGCAGTGTGAGGACCGGCTGAGGCAGTCTCGAGTCGCGCCCGCCCCTCGCCTGCCATGTGGGTGCTACGCACGTGTTCACTGGTGCAGGTCTCTCGGGCACAGCATCCGGCGACCTGGCCGCTGGCATCCGTAGCCAGGGAGGGGGGCGCTCCGCCTCTCCTGCGCCACCGGTAACTGACTCCGTGCCGCCACAAGAAGTTGTTCGGCAGTGGCAGGGATAGGGGAGGGAGGCTGCCTCGCCTCACCACAGAGACGGGCAGGGGAGAAAGGCCTCAGATACAACGCAGTGAAGTGTGTTCTGCGTTCGCTATGTGTCGGAGAGGAGACTGCAAAGTGCGCCCGAAATTTACGAAAAGACTATCGGAAGAGCTGAAGAAGAGGACGGCGCGTACAAGCAGCAGTCGCCGCTACGAAGAACCTTTCTGTGAACTGTGCATGAGCATTCATGGGCAGAAGAGTGCGGATCTTCAGACTCCGTGTTGTCATTCGCGCCGCCCCAGCAGCCCACACGCGAGCAGAAAGTGGCGGAGATGTCCGAGGAGGCAAACAGAAGCGAGTGGGCGAACGTATTGAGATCTCCTGCAGTGCTGAGCGAGACGCCAGAGAAGGCCAAAGAAGCACGAGACCGGCAACGGTACGTCGAGCGAGGCGAAACGAGGAGGAAACGACGCTTGGGAGAGGCGATGCGCCGCGGAAGTGCTTGCGCCATGTCAGCACGCCAAACGAAAAAAAAGGGATGGGCGCGTAGGCCCGTGTGCTCTTCTCTCCGGTCGGCACGTGCTATCCTTCACTCTCTCTCTAACAGCAGCTGAGGCGAGAGTGATGGTGCAATGGCGACTGCGCGCGCGAGACACGTACGGCTCACCACACGAGCCGGCAGACGATTTGGCCTGGCCACCAAAAAAGGGTGCGACGACAAGGATTGAAACATGGAAAAAAAAGGTTGTCGGCGCTGTCAGGGGGAAGGCACACGCCTGGAGGGAACGGAGAGAAGAGGAGATCTGTCAAAAGCACCCAGAGACGCTTCTTCAGCGGAGATGCCATGCGCCCAGACAAGTAGCACGTGGCGAAGTATCCTCGAGCGAGTCTTCAAGGGAGAAAGAGAGCGTGCAAGGTGTGCGCGCACGGCGTGAGGCGCTCCCCCCACACACACACACACGCACACACACAAGCACGCGTCAGTGTTTTGCACCGCCGGTGGTGTGCAGCGGCGTTGCTTTTATGCGCGTCTTGAAGAGCGCTGGTGCCAAACGGATTGTCGGCTAGCACCCGCTGATGAATGACGGGCAACAACGCATTAGCGGTTAGCACTGGCCGGTGTTCTTGCGCCAATCATCGGTTGGAGACGCAGACCTGGAAGGCGGCGGCGCAGAGGCGCACTCGTACCGCATCAGTAAGACGGGAGAATACAGTAGAGAGGGAGGAAGACAGAAGCGGGTAGGAATGAGTATGGGGTGAGGAGGCGGTGCCGTTTTCAAGAGCACCATTGCATCGAGGGATCGATCTGCGTGTGTTTCGAGCCGCAAAGAAGTCATTGTGACAGACAGCTCCGGCATCGATCCCAGCAAAGGATCGAGCGACGCTCGGTATTTCATGTGAAACGCACCCACATGCTTCGTCGCCTTACTCCACCCGCCGATACGCAGACGAGCATGGACCCTGAGACAGCACAGCCGAAGAGAAAGCGCGCGCTTCCTCTCTCCCGCTCGCTCGCTCGATCTCTCCCGGCCCCGCCCTCCGCAGCGCCATTCGCCCATTCCACTTTGGACGCATTGTCGAAGGAAAGCGTTAGCTGCCCAGCCCGAAACCGCGTCGTATTGGGTACTTGCGTCTGCTGTTCTCTTCAGGCACGGTCGACGTCGCCCCTTTCTTTGCTCTTTGGTTAGCACATTGGTGGGTAGTACAAATATCTAAGCCCCCGAGGTGCACACGACCAAGCATTCACAACCAAACACAAGTGTGGACATCATCTCAGGCGCACATGCGCATATTTTAATGCCCAAGCATTTTTATTACGAAGACGAGCAGTGCGGGTGGAAGAAGACGTCAAGGCGGGCACTGCCTCTCTCTCTCTTTCTCGTCAGTTCTGTCCGGGCGCATGCCTTCGCAGAGCTGTCATGGGGAGGCCGTTGTGCGGCGTACGATATGAGAGCGAGGCGTATAGGTTTTCTTGTAATTTCTCTTTGTGGTTCCGCCGTGATGTCGTGTTGGCGTGTAGAGGTGTGTGTTCGCAAAGGGCGCGTAAAGGGTGGAACACCTCTGCCCGTCGTAGCAGAGCGGAGGGGAGGGGAGGGGGGGACCTGCGCGTATACAAGAGCGACAGCGCATGCACGCACGCATACCGACGTGGCCACCGTTCGTACAGAGAAAGAGAAAGGGAGAGATACAATGAATGTATTACTGAGCCCCAGTCAACCAGAAACAAAAGAGTGGGGTCGTTGAAAGAAGAGCTGAAGCGAAACCACCCCACACATGGGTCAAGCGCACAAGCATATGTGCGTGTGCATATGTGTGTGTGTGCGTGAGAGATGAAGGGGTGGGAGAGGGGAGGTGACGACATAAGGTGAACGAGAAGAACGCTACAGACACCGCAAACATTCGAAAAGTGGCAACGAGCGTCACACGCGTTTGCCGGATCTATTGGACACAACAAAAATAATAAGAATAAAGAGAGGGCGAAAAAAAGGGCGCCTCATGAAAGCTGCACGGATGGCGGTGGGCGGGGCGGAAAGGGCAGAGGGTAGCGGTGCTGGTGGCAAGGGCCCTTCGAGGTGCGTTCACCACACTAGTGTTACACCCTCGGGTCCGACAGCTTACCGCCGCTGCTGCAGAGCGGGTGGCTGTTGTGAGGTTCTTGTAAGCGATTGGACTACAACGGCATGGGCCTATGAAGAAGTGCGCACAGTTTTCGCGTTTGCAGCGGCGCATCCCTCTTGCGAACCGTGTTCGATACGCTCCACCGTGGCGCGGACGCGCTCAGCGGCGCGGCTGCTGAGATAGCATGCACGACCACACAGCATCTCGTGTTCCTTGACGTCCTGGATACGTACGCGGACACAGCACTTGCGGCACGCCACGAGCATGGCCTTGACGCATTGATAGCACTCCCTAACGAAGGCATCGCGAACCGTCTCGGGGGAGGTCGCGGAGGGCACCTGCTGGGAGGCCATGTGCTGGATACGCTCTTGCAGCGCTGCGGGCACCTCCTTTACGTCCTCGATGGCAGCGTAGTACTCACGCAGCAGGGCCTCCGCTTTGGGGCGACATCGATCCACATGGACACGATAAGCAGAGGTGGCCTGTTGATCCGCGCATAGGAAGCAAGGCAGCGTCTGACGCGTCTGCTGCACGATACCCTGCAGCATAGCTGCGACAACTTCGTTTGTGGAAGTGGTCACAGCGCCCGTGGCACGCGAGGTTTGAGCACCGCCCATGCTTGCGTAGCGCGCTTGTCGGCATCCCCCTGGAGTCGCCGGCGTCTGCTGCGCGTGCACCCCCTCCTTTGGCTCCGTCGGAGCTTCCTGCGGGGAAAGGCGTAACTCGGCGTCGGCGTGGTCGTCTGGACGTGCCGGGGAGGCAGTAAGATCGTGCTCCCGCCGGCGAGACTTGGACGGCGTCCCCTCGCCTGGCTGGTGACTGCCATGAATAGGGCTCTTTGTCGACGACGTCTCCAGCGCCGGCTCCACTGTTGCCTGGACAACGCGGCCAGTGGACTGAGGGATGGTCGTGCGCGGCACGCATTCGTCCTCAGGTTCGAAGTGCAGCTTCTTGTGTACCTCGGGCTTCGATGGCGCCGTCGCCTCGTCCTTTGCCGGTACCTCGCCCGCAGTCGCGACCACAGCTCTCTTCTTCGGCCGCTTCATCGGCTTCGCAGCGGCGCCCGCCGAGTCTTCAGCTAAGCTGTTGCGCGTCGCCACACGAGCGCAGTGCTTGGAGAAGGAGTCCTGCTGGCGTGCGGACACACGCCCAGTGCCAGCGGCACGGTGACACTCCTCCGATGACACTGTCACCGGCGAGTCACTACTCAGCAGCGAAAGAGTACTGTGGCGACGCTCCAGTGAGCTGCGCAGGCTGCAGACCCGCGGCACTGCACGCCGCTGCGGTTGGCGATGCGGGGAGTCACAAGTCCGATGTACAGAAGCGGCGTCTATCGACAGCCGCTGCCTGGGGTGCGAAGAGACGCTCTTGGGGACGGTGGACTGGCGGGCGCTGTAAATGGAGTCATACGTCTTGGGCGGTGCAGAGGCGGCAGCAGCAGGAGACTCCCCATGACGTTCCCGGCTCGTGGCCGTCATGTGGGTTGTGAAACGGGTCTTCGCTTCTGAGGCAATTGAAGGGCAGCTGCGGGGTGTGCCGCAGCTGCTGGCGGTGCCTGTGTGAGCGGCGCACGACTGCGAAAGACTCTGCTGTAGGCGGCTCGGAGTGCTACGCCGCTCCTCCTCGTCCCCGTGATGATCCCTACGCTTCGCGGCGATACTGGCGGTCAGCTCGTACATCGCTGTCGAGGGGCGAAGCCAGAAGGCCCTCTGGCTGCCGGAGAGCTGAATCACCTTCTCTTCCTGTGTACGCGCAGCTTCGGCAGGAGGAACCCTGCTGCCCTCTGCCACGCCTTCCTCGGGGTCCATCTGCCGCAAAGCATAGCTCTTCTCGTCATTTTGGACGATTTTCGCCGCCAGGCAATGCGAAGTCGGAGAGTTGGCCGTGAAGTTCGTGGCTGCGGCCACCCCGGAGTCCTCTACAGACTTCTCATCAGCATCCTCCTGTGGAGGCGCGCTGGTCGTTGCGGCCGTCGCCAGTGCCGCCTTTACCGTACCGCTCTTTCGGCGACGACTCGGCTGATCGCTCGATAGCGCGGCTGCAGCTGCAGTTGACGCACGGCACGTCGAGGCGCTGGCACCTCTTCGGGTGTGCGAATGCGGCTGCAGCTGCGGTGCAGAGATGGGTAGTGGCCCATCTGTGTGGGCAAAGGAGGCGGTCGAAGTGCGCTGCGAAGACGGACGATCGTGTGTCGTCACGGGCTCATAGCCAGGCCGCACCGTGTCGCGCCGGCGCTTACTCGACGCGCAGTACGGCAGCGTCAGCTCGGGGGCCACATAATGCACAGCAGCATCCCCTTCCCCTCCGGTGGTGCAGGCGGGTTCAAAAGAGGACGACGGACAGCGCGCCTTCGGCAAGCTCATCTGCGGCACTTTGAGCGCTCGGGAGGAGTCAGAGAGGTCTCCCTCTATCTTGTCTCCTGCTGGCTCTGTAGGACGGGCGACAGGCCGGTCCGTGGGCGTCGGGGACAAGAAGGATCTCGCACGCTGTGGCATTCGCCGAGAGTCCGAGGGAGATGCAGGCTTGGCGGCGCTTCGGCGCGGCTGCGGCACAGGCAGCGGCGGCTCCTCCTCCTCTTCCGTCTCCGAGTCGTCGCTGATGACCGTATCACCGACGGCAGAGCAGCCACAAGGTTCAGTAAGCGCATGGCACTGCGTTCCGTCGCGCCGCGGGGAGGGCCTGCTCTCCTCCTTGGCCTCCGCAGGGCTCGGCGGTGACTGCTCCCCTTCCACTAGCCGGCTCCCGCGAACAAGCATCTTGTACCGCTCCAGCGCACTGCTGCGCGCCTTCAGGTCCGCCATACGCTTGCTGTAGTCCACCGGAACACGCCGAATCGCCATGGATGACGACTCCTGCGGCACCGTCGCGACGGCAACCTCGACTGATGTCAACGACCTCTTCGCGGCGCTGTCGCTGTAGGTAGAGCCCGCAGCCTCCTCATCGAAGGCACCATCCGCCGCCGCGCCAGCAGATGCGCGATTGTGGGTGCGTTTGCTGGCACTCAGACAAGTTCGCTCGTGTTTCTCATCGCCGACGTGCATGCACGAATGCGGCGCCGTGTTGGTGCAGAAGGAGCTGCTCTCGCTGCTGCTAACGGTGTAGTTA
Source organism: Leishmania martiniquensis (assembly GCF_017916325.1). Lineage (NCBI taxonomy): Eukaryota > Euglenozoa > Kinetoplastea > Trypanosomatida > Trypanosomatidae > Leishmania > Leishmania martiniquensis. Next base: position 1,031,451 of record NC_090167.1, read on the forward strand.
CTCATCGTTGCTTCGGGGAGGCGCCTGGAAGAGAGTATGCCTGAATGGAGGCAGATGCCGCTGCGAATGCACGAACCCGCGCCCTGGCTCGCTATCACGCACACCTCTCACACACAGGCACACACACACCGACACACAGAGACAAGCACAGCGGTACTTCTGAATAAGCGACAGGAAAGAGAAGCACTCGAAGGTAGACGAGGGAGAGGTGCACGTTAGGCGCTAGAGGGGATGGCGGATAGATGATGGGGCAAGTGCGCTGTGGGAGTGGAAAAGAGAGGTAAGGGAAGAGGGGGGAGGAAGAGAAAGCGCCAGCGACCTGAGTGAAGGGGCCTGTGAGGAGCGAGAAGCAGCAGCTGGGCTACCGCCAAGCACGTGTCGACCGCCGCCAAAGCCAGTAATAGAAGCGGCACACCTTGAGAGAGGGAGTGCGGATGGCCGAATTACTAATGGCTGCCCAGCGCGTCGTCGGAAAGCAGAGGAAGGGGAGGGGGGACGAAAGGAGTGGTGGGGGGTAGCGGAAGTTTTGGCGCGCGTCGGTGATGTTGCGGACACCCGCCCCTACGGAGGGACGAAGAGCGCGGTGGAAATAAGAAGCGAAGGAACGCACACCGGCACGTTCTCTAGAGCATCAAACGTCCCGAGAAATCACCAAAAGATGTGAATCTAAACGCCAAGAGAGAGAGGGGGGAGAAGAGAGGTACACACGAAGAGACGGAGGTGAGTGAGTGAGTGTGTGTTGGGGGGGGGGGGGTCGGGGAACGACCTGGCAATGGCAAAGAAGCGAAATATATAAATATATATATAAAACAGCTGAAGAGAGAGGACGAAAGTGTGTGCAGGGGAGGAGGGTGGGGTGCAGGGATGTTTGAAGAAACTTGTAGAGGCTCACAGAGTCCGTCAGCCCAGAGCTTCCACGCACGAGGGGCAACAGCGCAAGAGGCGGTGAGGAGAAGGTACACACTGTTCTGATGTGAGGAGGGAGTAAGGTAAGCGGCAAAAGGGAGCGAGAGAGAGAGGGGAGGACGTGTGGGTGGGACGGGGTGCCGTTAGGACTCATGAGAGAGCTTTCCTGCTGTGTTGTGGGAATTGTGTAGGTTGGGGCGTCTCCGCAAAAGCGAGCGTCGGTGCGTCAGCCGGAAGGAGTGAGGGGGGAGGGGGGCACCGTTCGTCAATGGAGCCACCACACGACGAAGCGCCATGAAGGAAAAAAAAGAGGTAGAGAGAGGGAGGGAGGGAGGGAAAGGGGTAATAGAAAGGAGCTTACAAAGAGGTTGTGGGCTTTGCAGAAATGGAGAGAGGTGAGGGTGGAGCACAGCTCCCTAATGCCGCAGGTTCAGTGACATGCCACACTACAGAGATTTGCCGTGCGCGTGAGATGTGACGGTCAGCGCTGCCCGCCACCCGCGGCTGCCCAGCCACACAAGCGTGTGAGAGAGGCACGGAGAGGTAGACGAATTCGCGCCCCAACGCAGTTGCCTCGGGGAGGAGAAGAAAGCAAGCCCTTCCCGACCATATGCTTACTCGCCGTGCAGGCGCTGATTTTGCGCCGCTCTGGGGCGCGGCCGTCGCCACACCCTTTGCCCTTCCCTCATCATGGAGAGGCATTTCGTTCGATCAGGCGACGCCGCTTTGAATATGTACAGTGCCCACACAACTGCTAAACCAAATAAAAAAAGGAAGTCTATAAAGCAGCACACAGCAGAACGGCCAACCCATCCCGTTGGGTATACACACGTGCGCGGACGCACCTGCAAGCACGCAAGGGCCGGGGGAGAGGAAGGGGTAAGAAGGTAGGCACGCACGTGCCTCCCCCCTCCCCCTTCGCCGCTCTTCCAGTTCCCCTACACACCCTTTCTTCCTTCGGCCCGAAGGGCGCAGGCTAGTGCGGCGGGTAGTTGGCCGTGTCCACAACAGACATATTGTTTCGATAGTAGCCATCCGGCGTCGAAACTATGCCCATAATCCTATCCCAGTCGCCCCGGAGCACGCTGTTACGTGAACGCGAATTCCGCTCCTCGGCGTAGAGGGCGCCCGCAAGGTTCTCCTCAAACTGCTTCGTCCACTCCTCGAAGTGCTTGTCATCCCTCATCCCTGGCCCGCCTAGCAGCTGGTAAAAGCACCATGCGAAAAGGCTCATGAATATGGCCCACACGAGGCCGCGCAGGTGAGGCGAGACGTCCATGTCACCGAAGCGCTCTGACGCCTCGCCAGGGCCGGCGTACGCGGGGTGGTGCGCGGTCCATCGGTGCAGCTTTGCATCGTCGTACCACATAACCTCCGGGTGTGTCCAGTGATCGTACACGAGAGAGTTGTCTGGGTGGAACATTGGGTTTGCTAACGTGAACGTGCTCCAGGGAGAGGAGTTATTGCGGCGCATGTAGTGAAAGTTTGCGTTGTCGCGCAGGTACTTCTGTGTCTGACGCACCATCATGTCGCACGTGGCCGGGTCCGTCACATAGCGGTACTTCTCAAATCGACGCCGTATCACCTTGTAGGCGAGGTTGAGCTTGTGGGCATTCAGCTGTATCATCCACATCTGAATCTCCTTCAGAGACCACCTGTAGAGGCGGCAGACACGCTGCTTGTGCGTCAGTCGTGGGTCATCGATGATGGGGTCGAGGTGGCGGACACTGCCCATGATGTCGTGCACATATGCGTCGGACCTCCGCTCATACTTCGGGTTGTCGAGAATGCGCCACCCCTCGTAATTCTGCAGTAGCGGCTCGTGAAGGTGCCACTCGTGGTACTCCACCATGCCGCCACTGAGCAGCAGTGAGCTACGGCGCATCGTGTCCTTTTCGAGGTTCTCACCGCTGTGTGGTTGTTGATGTTTGCCTGCGTCCGGCTGAAGACGGATGGACTGGTGCCTCGACTAAAACGGCTTTTTTTTTATTTTTTTGTGATCCGGTGACTCTGACGGCGTCAGACACTATGCATCGGTATGAACGTTCGCCTAAGGTGCCTCCCGCCTCGAGAGAGCGCAGACGGAGGACGTGTGCGGAGCTACACTGTTCGACACCTCCCTATTCCCACCCCTTTCGCTAAAAAACAAAAAAAAATAGAAACAGCTGCAGAAGCGGGCCGACAGGAATGCCAAAAAACAAAGCGGAGGCGCCTCAGCGAATCTCTGAAAAGAAAGTGAGAGAGAGTAAGAGATTGAGAGAGAGACAGATGCGGCGGCGAAGATTAGAATCGCTTTTTTTCCTATTCGGAAAGAAGAGAGTGGAAGGGGAGCGGCGTGGCAACTGTGGATAAGGTGTCATGTGGGTAGAGAGAGGCGCACGCCTGCTTAGCGCGCTGTCTGCACGTGCTGTCCCTACTCCTCCTCCTCAGCTCGCCCCTTTGTCTGAGGCGCTATGGCACTGCAGGTGGGGGGAGGGAAGACACAAGCGGCTTGCGTACGCTTGTATAGAAAGGTTTCTGCGGATCGTCTTGGCGACGGGCGAGGGCTTGGCCCAGGCTGGTGCCCGCCTTGCTCTCCTTGCGGATACAGCTTTTTTGTTCTTGAGCCTAGACAGCACAAGCAGAATGTCGCATCAAAACTGCGCGCAGGAACAGAAAGAGTGTGACGATGGCCGTCAGGTGCGGAGTCGATGTTAAAGAGAGGAGAGAAGGAAGGGGCAGACGACGGATGCCTTCTGAACGGTGCTCCAGCAACGGGTAGGCGGATGGCAGCGCGCACGCCTGACTACTTCAGAGATACGCTGTACGCACAGAGGCGGGTGTTCGCTGGCAGGCACAAGTGCCTAAAAGCGGAGGCCTGAAGAGAGCGAAGAGAAGGAGAGGTGCAGAGTTGCCAGGGTGCTGCTGCAGCTGCTGCGGAGAGAGGCACCGTCCTAAAGAACACGGTATGGATAACATCGAGGGAGCACGCATGGAGCTTGCCACCGTGTCGAGACGCGCCGTGGGCTCAGCAGTGGTGGTGGTGGTGATGTGTGTGTATGTGTGTGAGCAGGGGGAGGGGGGCAGAAGGGGAGGAGGATAAAAGCGGGGAGGAGGGAGTACAAAGGCGGAGGCGTATCGTGAGATGAGACATCATGGAGAACACCGGCCCGCTCCTCACGACTTAAACCGTGCGAAAGAGCACCCGCCCACCCACCCCGCTGCCCACTTCACCATGAAAGGTCGCTGCACCTTCGTACAGCATCGAATAACCTCCTCCGTTACCGCCCTCTCACCAGGCGCACGTTTCCTTGGCTGCTGGGCCGCCCCACGACTGAAAGACACCGCAACGTGCGCCATCTGCCTCACCGGCCCTTCCTCCCATAACCCTTTGCCGATTGTTTTCGAGAGCCTCGCGAACACCACAGCCTTACACTTGCCGAGCGTACTCAAAGAGAAGGGCGAAACAAGAAAGACTCCATCCCCACAAATACGCAGCGGCACCTACGCGAAGGGCTTTCATGGGTGTCTCCTGCTCATCTGCATAAGACTAAAGAAACAACAGAACGCGAAGCACGTATGGCACGGCCACGTCTATGCGATTCCCACGAATGAAGTGACAGCATTCAGCAGCCTAGAGGGTATAAAACAAAACACGCCCACGAATCGCATATATAGGTGTGCGCCGCACGAGGAGCGGAGAGAGGGGTGCGCGCAGTACGTGAGGCAGCAGCGCACGTGTGAGCGAGATCAGGCGCACACTCAACCTTGCGCGCACGCACAGCGAAAACAAAGGCGACGCTGGAAAGAGGGAAGTACACCTCCAGGAACGTGGGGCCGACAAGACTATGTACGGCCGTCCCCGCGGCCAGCCAGTCCTTCCCCTTCGCCCCCCCGCACACGCACACACACACACTCACTCCTCTGTGGGGTCGTCTACCAGAACTTCATCTCGTAGTATTCCTGGCCGGTGGCGCGCTTCCAGTGACGCTCAGCCCAGTGCCAGTCTACTACATCAAAGTACTTGGAAAGGTACTCGGGTCGCTTATTCTCGTAGTCGATGTAATACGCATGCTCCCACACATCGACGCACAGCAGAGGCGTGTACTCATAGCTGGTCAGCGGGCAGCCGGCGTTGCTGTAGGAGACAATGTCGAAGGCGCCCGCCTTCTTGTCGTACACCCAGTAGACCCAGCCGCTGCCGAAGAGGTTCTGTGCCGCAGTGATGAACTGCTTCTCGAAGTCCGAGACGGAGCCGTACTGCGCGCACACTGCAGCGCACAGGTCCGGTGGGATGTTGCTGCCGTACGGCTGGATGCACTTCCAGAAGAAGGAGTGATTGTAATGCTGCGCGGCGTTGTTGTAGACGCCCTTCAGCTGGCTGTCGTTGGCGCTTTTCGCAATCACCGCGTCTAGCTGCATCCCGTACAGAGGTGTGCCCTCGATGAGCTGGTTAAGCCGCTCGATGTAGGCGCGGTGGTGTCGGCCGTAGTGCACGCGAATCTGGTAGGAAGACATGAGCGGCATGCAGCCTTTGTACCACGGAAACTCCAGCGTGGGCAGGTAGAAGAAGCCCTGCGACTGAATGTAGTGCTCGGAGCGCCGGATGTACTCGTCCACGCGCCAGTACGTCTTGCGGTACTTGTCCACGTAGTAGTCCGGCACACGGCCGGAGCGGTTGCGGAACTCGTTGTACTGGTCCGCAAAGTTGAAGCGGCCCATCTGCACGTCCGCCTTGGGGGTGTGCATCACCAGCCCAGTGCGGCCCGTCACCACATAGGCAGCGGCAAGCCACGGAGAGGGCCCCCCGGGTGCGCCGACGACGGAGCCGAGCACGCCGGCCATGCACGCCGCAGGGGTGTACGCGCGACGAAGCATCGCTGGCGAGGCGAGCAGAGAGAGTGAGAGACGGCAGGCGGCTATCCCAACAAGAAAAAACAAACCGCTGCGGGATGTCGCCACGGCGATGCAGAGGAGGAGGCGCTGCAGCTGCGACGGCCCTGCACGGAGATGGAGAGAGAAAGCTGCACACGTGCGTACATACGCACGCGATTTCCCCTTCACCGGCAAAGGAGCGCAGAGGAGCGGAAACGATCCGTTGCGAAGCGGCAGCCAACGGGGTCAGCGTGGAAGCGCAACAGGAGAGGTCGGCCGGCGACAAAATCGGTGGCGATGCCTTCGTGAATGCGGGTGAGATGGCAAGGAGCAGCCTGCGTCTGCCCGCGTGACAAAGAAGACGCGAGGAGGACGCGCGCTCGGCGTCACAGTCGCTGCCTCGCTAATGTAAGTCGCACCAGAGGGCGCGCCTGAAGACCAAAGAATTCAGCAAAGCCTCGGCAGCGGCAAGAGAGACGCCAGGAGCGGAAGGGGGGCGGCGGTGGTGATGGTGCGAAGGCCGCACGGGCGGGGGGCTGATCCCGCAACGGGGTAAAGATAGAATGAGCGAGCTGGGGGCCGCTGACAATAGTCGTCCTCCAAGTCGACGCACATGCGCGTGTGGAGAGAGTCGGCGGCGGTGAAGAGGGAGGAGGCGATTGCAGAGACTCGATGAGCCAAAAAGGACGATGCGCTGGGCCGCCGTGGCCATGCGCCCACACGAAGATGCATCCGCGGTTGTGCCGGCACCCTCCGTGCAGCGGATGGGCCACCCGAAGCCTGTTCTCATGCACCTGCGCGCCGAGCTCGAGGGGCACTTATGCGCGGGAAGCCACCGCCTCCAAGCGAAACGACAGCAGCCCCATGTGCGCCACTGCGGAGCGCTCCCCTCTCAGCGCCAGCAAAGGGAGCGGGGGCAAGCGTTCCCACTCGAGCGTGATGGGGGAGACGCACTCGCGTTCATCTCACCTTGTGAACGTAAAGACAGCGAGAGGGCAGTAAGAAATCGAAGCACAGGAAACAGAGGGCGAAGCGCACAGCCGCCGCGTACGCGCGCCCAACGGCACACCCATCACGCCCAGTCGTCGAGTGGCCCTGAAGCAGCGAACAAGGGGAAAGCGAAAAGAAGCAGCGCGAAAGCGGCTAGGAAGAAAAAAATTTTGCCTGCCCACATCCGTCGCGCAGAAGTGCGTGAAGAGCCGTCAGGTGCGGGTGGAGAGCGAAGAGGGCAGTCGAAGAAGCGGTAAGTGGCGAGCAGCGTCATGAGCGCGCGCACACGCGGCACCGCATCGTCAACGTTAGAGGAAGAAGGGGGCGAAGCACAAGCAGCCGCGGTGTGGACTGGGGTGCACAGCAACGTCGCCCATGCGCCCGAGTGTTCGCCTCTCCTTCCAGTTGGCGCGCGAGTGCGCTGGCGCAGTGCCTGTGGCGTGCGGCTGCCCCCTACTGGGCGGGTTGGGCAGGTGTCTGTCGTCGCCGCGCCCTTTCGTCTCTCTGCCCCCCTCCGAATCGGCGAAGAGGCGCTACATAGAGCCCACCGCTTCGGAGACGCCCGCGGAGAGGGCGAGTGGGTGGCCGCCGAAAAGACGACGAAAGAGCGAAGAAGAACTGAACAAGACGAACGGACGGGGGAGGGGCCGACGCCGGTCCGGTGGATGGCGAAGTCAACGGTCGCCTGGCGAATCTCGAAGCCGGCGGGCAGACACGCACGCGCGCACGCTCAGCCGCCACGGGCGACAAAAGAGGTCAGGGCAAACAACCGGTTCGCGAAACGATAAACCACAGAAGACACGAAGACGGCGTGCCAGCGCCCGTTCGCCGAACGGCCAGCGGCGGAGAGAGGAAAGAGACGCGCGTGCCAGCGCAGCAGCAGCAGTGGACGAGTCCTCTCGCCCCCTCTCAGCGTGCCCCTTGTACCACAGACACGCTGCCAATGCCCCACGCACACAGCCACAGCTCGCCGATCGCCGCTGCGCTACGGATAGCCACAGGATGTCCAGGACGAGTCGCCTGCGGTGGAATCGGGCGATGCGCCCCACCGGTCCCTCCTCGCACTTCCTTCGCATACAGCCCAAGCAGCCGGCACCAAATGCAGCAGGGCGCACTGGGCGCACTGGGCGCACGCCGCACGCAATACAGGGAGAGGAGCAGCGAGGATCAGGGCCCTCGCAGGCAACACATCCCGCACCGATGCCGTGCCGCCCCCTCAGTCGCCCCAAGCCGGCGCAGTCCGCCATCTGGCGCGGAGTCCCTCCGCATCGGAGTACGCAGGACTCGATGGCGCAGCCCGGGGTGCTCGCGTCGTGGCTCTGGTATCCGCGCCGCATCCGCCCACATAGCTTGCTGCAAGCGAGTACGAGCGGATTCGTGGCCGCAAGCCCCTTCGGCGCAGCGCCCGCCCACACCTCTCCATCCACACCACAAGAGCGCAGCCATGCCCGAGGGCACGCTGCAGACCCTTTGCAGCCCCCACAGAGTCAGCACTGGGCCCTGGCACCGCGGTGCGGGAGACAGCATCATCGCAGGGGACGGGGACGGAGAGAGTGCGTGGCCAGGCGCCTTTGGAAGGCACTGCACGCGCACGCGCAAACACAATGTGGCCGGGGAATGGTGATGCGGCAGGAAGAGGGAAGTGCGAAGGAGGGGCGGCGCCTCTCCCCTCCCCTTCCCGCCGCCTGCGTCTGCGTGTGTCTGCAGACGGAGATGGCGTGAGCGGGGAGGAGAGGTGGCACGGCACAAAAGGGCTCGCTGGGGAGCAGGCGCACACGGACACTCGAGCACAGAAGGGACGCGAGAGGTGGGTGAGCGGACGCACACACGCACACACACATATATATATATTTATGAAAGAAGTTGCACGAAGCATGGCCTTTAAACGAAGACACGAACGTTCGCATACACACTCGGCATCCCTTGCTCCACCCCGCCGCTTCACAGAATGGTTCGCTTCATGCCCTCGCGGGCGCTCCATCACACCAGGCGCCATCGCCTTGTGAAACGCCCTCACTTCTCCCCTCCCGGCTTTCACACACGCGCGCACGGTGTGGCGCGCGAAGCTGCACAAGGAGCTGGAGGAAGATGAAAGCAGCAGGCGGACAGTGCAGAGAGCAAAGCGGTCACGCAGGGCAGAAGACGCAGCGAGGCGCACGAGGCGAGAAAGAGAGACGATACAGAGAGCTCGGCCGGCGAGCACTCAGCTCGTCGACTTAAAAGCGAGAAATAGAAAGCAGCAGACGTAACGAGAAGAGCGCGCCATCTCTTTCGCTACGCAGATGTCTTGGCGAGGGAGCCGGTCTCCGTTTGCGCGCGCCATCGCCTTGCCAAGCGTTTGTGTCCCGTTTTTCTCGCTACGTGCGTGCGAAGCGGGGGTGGGGGGCAGTGGGGCTCAGTGCACGGCCCACGCGAGCGCCACGCCACCCCACGGGCACCAACAGCAAAAGCAAGCCGAGGCTGTGCACGTAAAAACGGGGGGTAAAGAGACCAGCCGAGAGAAACAACAGGAAAAGCAGTCCGGGGCAGCGATACTGGAGACAGCCGCTTCTCGGAGACAGAAGAGCGGCGGCGGCGGTGACGGTGTTTGGGTGCTGCGGCTTAAATGCTCCCCACTGCTCTGCGACCCGGCCAGCGGTGCTACAGCGCGTGGAAGAGGGTGGTCCCTCCCGCCTCTGGCCTCCGCGCGCGCGCCACTGTCGGGCAAATGGCCCTCTGTCTATAGCGCGTGGGTCGAGCGCCTCTGCTGTCGATAGCCTCTGCATTCCTCTTCTCAGCGCCTTCGGCACCGCTCTTCGCTTCGTTTTGGGGGCAGAGGAGAGGGAGAGAGCGGGGCAGCGGCCCAATCGTCCCACGACGCAGCGCAGATGGCGCGCGCTCTTAGCGCGCACACACACACACCGACACGAGAAGACGCGCCGGCACACGCGCGAATGTGTGTAGCTGCCAGCACCCATAGCAGTCTGCGGGAGGGGGTGGGGGCAGCGTGTGCCGCGCCACCTTCGCAGTAGCGGTAGGGAAGAGAGGAGCAGAGGCGGACCAGCCCACCTCCCCGCCCCAAGGCAGGGCCTACCCGCTTAGCAGCTCACCGACGCCCCGCGCAGCTTATCGAAGCCCTGGCAGAGGTCCTGCTTAAGGTCCTCCATGCTCTCGAGGCCGATCTGGAAGCGGAGAAGGATGCCGCCGGGAGCGAAGGTGGTGGCCGTGCGGTATGTGGTGCAGTCGAAGGACATCACGAGACTCTCGAAGCCACCCCATGAAAAGCCTATGCAGAAGATCCTGTAGCTCTCGACCATCTGCTTCACAGCCTCCAGCTTGTACTTGGGAAGCAGCACGACAGAGAAGACGCCGGAGGAGCCGGTGAAGTCGCGCTTCCAGATCTCGTGGCCACGGCAGTCGGGGAACGCCGGGTGCAGCACCCGGAGCACCTCCTCGCGGCTCTGCATGAAGCGCGCCACCTCGAGCGCGCGCCTCTCCGCCTCCTTAAGGCGGAGGTACATCGTGCGAAGCCCGCGCAGGGCCAGGAAGCAGTCCTCGTTGCCGGGAACGGACTGGAAGAGGCCCATCAAGGTCCGCAGCTTCGGGTACCACGTCTCGTTCGCGGAAATGAGCCCCAGCAGCAGGTCCGAGTGCCCGCCAAGGTACTTGGTGCCGGCCTCCACCGAGATGTCGCACCCCATGCCGTGCGCGTCGAAGAAGATGGGGGTCGCCCACGTGTTGTCGATGATCGTCGTGATGTTGAACTCGCGCGCCACGGCGCAGATGCTTGGCACGTCCTGAATTTCGAAGGTCTGCGAGCCCGGTGACTCCATGAAGAGCGCGGTGGTGTTGGGATGCTTGCGCAGCAGCTCACGCAGCTCATCTGCCGTGATGCACGGGTCGTAGTAGGTTGTGGTGATGCCCTTGGTCACCAGGAAGTCGTCGCACAGGTTTCGAGTGGGCAGGTAGACCGTGTCCGCCACAAGGATGTTGTCGCCGGCGTTCGCAGCCGCCAGCAGCGCATATGTTATCGCCTGCATACCGGACGACAGAACAAAACTGCCAGCACCGCCGGTGAGCGCCGTCCAGGCGTTCTGCAGGTTCGTCACCGTGGGGTTGCCAGCGGTGCCGTACCAGTACGCCGCGCGGCGGTCGGTGGCGTCACTAATGCTCTTGTAGAGGACAGTGGAGCCGCGGTAGATGGGGCAGTTGATGAAGCCGCACTGCTCCGCCGGGTTGCGGCCCAGACGGTTCAGCCTCGTCTCGATAGACTGCCTCTCAGACGGATCGCCGGACATGGTGGCACGGAAAAGGTCCGGTGGAAGACAGGCGGCCACACGCACAAGTAGGCTGCTTGCAGGGGGTTGGGGCGGCAAAGAGAGAGTGAGGGCGGAGACAACGGCGGGGGTAAGCTAGAATGGAGGCTGAAGTGGCGGCTGCGCGAGAGATGGGCGCGTGTCTGATGCGAGAAGGCGGTGTGGATACGCGTATCCGCGCGCGTTTACCTCGCGCTCCATTTTCGCGTAGGTGTGGAGGCGGGCGGAGGGCGCACAAAGACACAGGGCGGGCGGAGGCAGAAGGAGGGCGAGTGGTTAGCAAGAAGAGGATGAGCGCGCCAGTGAGAAGTGATGATGGCACTCAGCGGTCGGGCCCAGCGGGAAGCAGGGGAAGGGGGAGCGCGGAGGCATGCGAAGGTATGCCGCAGCAGCCCTCAAGGCGCGAGGGTTGCAAAGATGCCGTCTCCGCCTCTCTCTCCTCCTTTACTGTCGTCTGCTCCTGCGGCCCATGGGCCCCGCACGGCAGCAAGCGCATGCGGGAGTGACGACTTTCAGGTCAAAGCAGTGCACCGCTGCTCGAGACGTCTCCTTGCCGATGCCCTCCCCAGCGCCATCCAGCGGTGGCACTCACGCAGCCGTGTCCCAGTCACCCCTTCCCCCAGGCAAGGGGCATACTGCTACGCCTCCCCCAGCACCAACTTCGGCGTCCCCAACGGCTGACTGTCAGACCTCTGCCGTGTTCCCTAAACGCAGCGCGGCACTCTCCCCCTAACCGCCCACCCGCGCCTGCAGCCATTCGGTCGTTACAGAAGCCACACAAATGCCGCCATTTCGCCCTTCAAAGCGGCCATGGGAGCGCACAGGGGCCCATTCACCGCGCCGGCCGCTCCATCAGCCCACTCCTCAACGGCGATTCCTGAGAGCGACGAGAAGAGCCCTCGCGAGGCCCCGACATCTCTCCTCCGCTCCTGCTGCCGCGTCCGTCGTGCCACGCGGCAAGCCGGTGAACCAGGGAAGTGAACATTGGCGGCGGCGACCTGCTGTGTGAGGCGGCAGAGTAAAGCAGCAGTGAGGAGAGGGGTGTCGAGTAAGAGGTGGGGAGAGCAGGGGTGGTGGTGCGTCGCGTGCGCGCGGCGGGCTTCCGCGTTCCTGCGCACGGCGTCCATTTCGTCGTGGGGGGAGGGGCGAGAGGCCACGGGGACGACGGAGAGGTGGGGCACACACAAGTGAGGCGCGCAGCACGCATGCAAGGGGGCGAGGGGGCGGTGCGCTGCATACTGTGTAAGTGTAGGGCTAAAGAGCAAGGCTATCAGGAGGGAGTGCAACGTTAGCACTCGACCAGCGCAGCTAGACGCAGAGAGACGGTGCGCGAGAAACACCGAAAAGCGGCATCGCAGTCCACGAGCAGCCCCGCCCCCATCGCGCTCATGCGGGAGAGCCGTGTGCGCCGACACTTCCTTGCACAGAAGAAAGAGAGCGGCCGGACGAAGCAGCAGGCAGCGTCACATGGGGAGGAGGGGCGAGCGGCACAGCAGCTACAGGTGTGGCTTTATGGCCTCCACGTCTTCACCGCCTCGGCCTCTGCTCGCTTTCTAGCAGAACTCGAACGGCGGCGCCACGCGGTGGTCCATGGCAAACGTCTGCGCGTCCGCCTGGGCAGACAGCCGCAGAAGACGCTCCGCCAATTCTTCGCATCCCTCACTGACAGACCTCCGCTAGCTCGTGCAGAAAGGGAAATTCGATTTCGGCTCGGGCACGCGCCCCCTTGAGGTCCTGCGTGCGGCAAGGAAGCCGCCGGCGCTCAGCTCTGGCATTCGCTGGTTGGCCGGGGTCACTGCGGCCGCCGCACAGCTTGTCTTGGAGAGGACGGGAATAGTGAATGGGACGCATCAGAGATGCTCTGGGCCTGCGCCGCCGCTCCCGCCACGCCTGCCTCGGCAAGCTGCAGTATGTAGGGCGCTTGCATGGCTACAGTCGCCCACAAAGCGGACGGTTGATCGGCCGGAAGGCCCACGGGAAGGATAGGAAGACTTTCTAGCCTGTCGGCCTATGGCACGACCGCATCAGCGTGCCAAAAGGCCCGCCGGCGAGGGACTCAGTTCACGTAACTCCGCTGTCATCAGCAGCATCGGAAGGCCTTGGAGAGACTCTCAGAGCCTCCAAAAGGGGAGAAGCAGCCAAAGCTCTTGCAGCGGCCGCAGAGGTGGCAGAAGACGTTGGTCATAGTAAAGCCCGCACCACCCCTTGCCCTGCCGTGGGCGGCTTGGCGCTAAGGCGGCGAAGTCTTCAGTACACCAGTTGCCTGGTGTCGTTGACATATCCGCTGAATGGGTGACGAAAATGATGAGCCGTGGTAGCGCCGTGAGCTCAATCAGCGGCTTGCAGGAAGCTGCGACCGTCGTTGCTGAGCGACCACCCGCACGCACGTCGCGATGGACCTCCCATTGAAGAGGGTAGGGGGGATTACCGAACATCGACGCCATGGCAGTCGGTGCGCTGTCTCGGCAAAAGATCCATCGTTCCCCCCTTCCCCCAAAGCTTGGCGCTGTAACAGCGATACACGCACAATGCGCCGACTGTGTGTGCACCCGACACCTCATTACCGTCCGTGCTGAATCCAGAAGATGACACACTCAGCCTCGCACCAACACTGGCCTGCACGAAAGCTCAAGTGCAGAGAGGGTGCCGCGCAGAATCGACTGCCGTGCGCAGCGTTTGGCGCCCGTCTGAGCCAGCCGGGCGCCATCGTTCAGGCAGGATGCTCAGCGCGTGCGTGGAGTAGGTTTCCCGTTAACGCATCAGGACAGAAGCAGGAGCCAGTGCCAGGAGTAACAGTGACGCTACCGGCGGTAGCAGGGAAAGCGATGATGCACACGCGCACTACGTCCGTCGCCGCGAGACGCCTTCAGCTAGTTTTCGAAAGTAAGTCAAGACGCACACACAAGCAGTCGCTTGTGTGCGCTGTGAGCTGTACTGATTTCGATACTCGCCGTACCGCCGGCAGGGGAGAGACAGCTGTGCCCGCCTCTGCGTGTTTGAGTTAGCGTTCAGGTGTGTGTGTGTGTGGGTGTGGGTGTGTGCCTGCAGCCCTCCGCCTCCCTGATGAGGGTGAGGAGGGTCGAGTATGTGCCAAGCGGTGAGTGTGTCGTTGGGTGAAGTGAGGCCATTGGGGAGAAAGAGAGTGACGCTAAGGAGGAGCTCAGCCGGTGCTGCTCGAGCTGAACGCAGCTCCCAAGCGCCTCGCTGTGCCGTCGCCCATCGCCTTACGTGGTCCTGCTGTCACTTCCATAGCCGCCGTTTCGACTCCTCAGACACTCGTCATGATCGGCGCGAAGTGCCCTTTTTTTTTTTGCTTTCTTAGTAGAGGTGCCGGAGAGTCCGTCGTGAGCCGTCGGAAAGTGCAAAGGCGCGCGCACACACACCTGTGCTGGGGTGTGGGAGGCGATTCCCCCCACCCCACCCCATCCCCTCTCTCCCTCACATATGTCCGCAGCCCAACACCGGTATCGCGCATGCAGAGGGAGAGAGGGAGGCGGCCTCGATGACGATCCCGTCAGGGGACTCCCATCGTCCTCGTCCATGAAATTGTTAGCGTTACGGTGCTGCACTCATTCTTCTTTCTGATTTAGTGCGTCAGCAGACTTACCCGCATCTTTTGGCACGCGCCGCCCATTTCGCGTCAATACTCTGCCTCGTATATGTCCTACTCGGGATGCTCATGTGGAAGAAAGAGGAGGAGGAGACCCACAGTCCCCCCCTCTCCCTCCCCCTCTCCCTGCCTCTCAGTGTTCCTATCTGTCGGTGTGTGTGTGTGTGTATGCGCGTGTGCCGCCTCTTTCGTCGAGTGTGGTCGGGCGAGTGAAAGCGCCAACGAGGAGGTCAAGAGAGCGACGGCACACACATGCACACACACGGAGAGAGAGGGGGGCACGCATGAGCGCCAAAGGAGGGCCACAACTGTGTTTGGGCCCGTGCAGAAACAGCCGGCCACCGCGGCTGGGCACGGTCGTGCACAAAAGTTAGCGCGGAGCGTGTGTCGCTTTACGTGCGTGCGTCTCGAAAGCGATCGTCGCTGGATTTAACTCAGAACAACTGGCAGCTTTCCAAGTGGCCACCATTTACCGTCATCGCCCACATAGATGGCCGCCAACGCCCTCTCCTGGTTGAACCTCTCATGCGCAGGTGCGCGGCTTCGTCATCAAGTGCTGCCGAGTGTACTCGTACATGGTGATGGCACCCGTTACGTGCACGTTCAGCGAGCGGATGAGTCCATACTGCGGAATCTCGACGCACACGTCGAGCAGCGGGATGAGCGGGGCGGGCACACCCTGGCCCTCCGCACCAAGCACCACTGCGCATCGCTTCGGGAAGCTGAAATGCTCCATGGGCACACTCGCCGCCGTCTGCTCGATGCCGATTATCGTGTAGCCGCGACGCCGAAGTCCCTCGAGATAGCAAGGCAGATCTCTCGGCATGACTTCCTCCCACGGAATCCAAAGCTCGGCGCTGCGCGCTGCCGCCACAAAGTGAGGATGCTCAAAGACTTTTTTCTCGGGCACCACGATCGACTCAACGGCGAAGATTTCGCCGCAGCGGCACAAGCCCGCAATGTTCACCGGATTCTCCAGCAGCGAGCTGACAACGACGATGGGCTGCTTCTGCGTGCGCAGCGCACGTGGGTGAAGCTCGTTGTACACCTCACTCGTCCACCATGACGACACCTTTTTCTGTACATCTGCCGCGGCTGCATCCACATTGCCTCCCTCCTTGCCAGCGGTGACTCCAGCGGACCTCGCAGCAGCGGTAGCGGCGGTTGCCTCCAGCATCGAATCGCGTGTCAGCAGCTCCGTCGCCTCCTGCGTGTAGTCGACGTAGTAGTCCGACGGTGTGCTTGTGTGAGGAATGCCGCGAAAGCTTTCCATGACGGACACCAGATCCTGCACTCTCAAGCTAGCACACCAGTCATGCACGCGGAGCAGCTCCATGGGGTAGAGAGCACCGATCATGCAGCAAATTTCTGTCTCCACGAAGCGTATCCGCTCGAAGGCGGCAGCCGGCAGCACCTCCGCCAGTACCGTGTTCGCCTCCTTGCGCTGGACGCAAAAGAGGCTGCGAGGGCTGCTGGCTTCTTCTGTATCAAAGAAGAGCATGTGCTGGTGCTTCGCACGGAGCTTGACGTGCTCCGGGGCATGTTGCACATAGTCGTAGAGAGCCGCCACGGCAGGCGAGAGAGGGCGCCCTTGGGCGAGACGGCGCTGGCAGAGGAGGAAGAGACCGATATGGCTGATAATGCGTAGGAGGTGCTGGTTCGAAGTGCTCTGCTGCAGAATGCGTGGGAAGAGCGACACAAAGATGCCGGAGGCCAGCGCCTCGTCACCTGCCGACTCGGTCGCAGACTCATGGGCACCGCCGACTTCCTCTTGCCGCAGAAGCAAGTGGCAAGCAATAAGGATGTAGCTGCCGCACACCTGAGGACGAAGGCTATAGCTGCCAAGGGCCTCGCTGACGATGGTATACAAGGAAGGTCGCTGCTCCACGAGCCGAATTGCATAGAGCTCCATCAGTCGCCGGACGCTTCCCATGTTGTTTACAGTCAAGCAGTGGAACACGAGGAGGCGAAACGCCTCTTCCACTTGGGCAAGCGGCACGCGCTTCTCGTCAGCCAAGCAGGGCAGCAACGCGCACAGGAGCTGCCACAGACGCATGCGGGTGCGATGCGTTCGTGAGTTGGGCATGCATGGCTCGTGCGTTACGACCGGGTGGCAGGTATTCATGCGTAGCAGCTCCATTGAGAGCGGCACCGCACGACCCGCGACGTCCTCGTGACAGCACCATAGCAACGTCGCCACGGCCATGGCGCGACCCACGGCAGACATGCAAGCGGTAGGGGGGTAGCACAGGCGCAGCGCATCCGGCCATGTGTGCAGCAGAGGCTCAGTGACAGCCACCGTTGACTCGTTCTCCTCCTCGTCGCGGTTTGTATTGAAGAGAACGGCAGCGTAGAGCACCACCTCGAACAATACGGGCCAGTTGTGGGCGGGGTCGTGCAGGATTTGCAGCGAGGCCGTCATCGCGGCGAAGTAGACATCTCGGTCCGCCGCCTGCGCATCCTTGCCCTCCCCCTCGAGGACTCGCAACAGGATCTCTTTCACGTAGTTGGGGTGGTGAGGCATAACGTAATGCAGCACCGTGAAGGCGAGGGCAGCGAGCCGCGTGTACTGGCGCGCCCCGACCTCTCGCATATGCTCCCACATACCGTCCGCGATCGCAACGTAATCTACCACCTCCGGTTCATTCGAGGAGGCTACCCAGAGCAATACGTCGTACACGCTGGCAAGGTTTGTGGTCCAGCACTCGCTGAGCTGGCCGAGCGCGTAATCCTGAACGCGCGCTACAAGGCCAGATGTCCGCATGGAAGCTGAGGCCCCGGCGCTGGTGGGCGCATGCTCAGACGCAGTCCAGCATAGAAGAAGGACGTACAGTGCGTTGCACACGTAGCGGCCCCGCTGGCTGAGCAGCATAGGCCACGGCAAGTTTGACAACGCAGTGGGTACCGCACTTGATGGAGCGAGCTGCGCTGGAAATGCCATGAGCTGATTGATGTACTCTTCTAGCACCTCGCGTGGTAGTAGCATGGCGATGGGGCAGCGGGAGCTGGCGGCGGCGGAGAATCGAGGGGCCTCCCGGCACGTTGGAAGAGCGGTCGTCAACAGCAAACGTCCCTGCACCGCCGCCTCAAGGCCTCCGTTGGGCTGCAACTGCGGCGTGGTGATCTCCTCGTGCTTCACAGAGAGATACCCGCATAGCTCACTCTGAAGTAGGCGAGCTGCGTTTCGGTTAATGACCAGCAACGCCGCCAGTCGCTTCCGCCTCGCCTCCTCGCCACGGGTGGTATTGGCACCAGTAGCAGAGGCGGCCTCGTATGAGACGGCACACTCTTGGAGGAGACGCATCAGCTCCTGTACGTGCTGAGGGGCGTGCAGCACCTCTGCAGCAGCAGCGGCAGCGGCAGCTGATGCGCGTGTAACCGAGTCGCAGGCGATCGAATTAAGACAACTTACAGCAGCAGCCAGCACATCGAAATTTTCGGTGTTCATGAGCGCCCAAGCTGAATCAGATTGGTCGTATGCCTCACCATCAAACAGCACGCGGTCGGCGTGCTCACGCCGCCGCGTCTCTGTAGCGTCGTGGACGCTGCGCAGGCCTGCCTGCAAAGCCGCCATAATGTGCCTGTGTATGGCAGACGCCATCGACTGCAATGTCGTGCTCACTGGCCACAGCTGTGCGCACACCGCACCGCCGACACTGTGATAAAACTCCACCAGGCACGCCGCGGTCGTCACCACGTGCGAGGCGGTGCAATAGGCACGCGCCTGCAGTGAGGCAATGGTGGTGGCAATACGGCCACCAATCGCTCGCACGAGCTCGGAGTGGCGACCGCATCCGGTGCGAGTGAGAGCGCCAAACAGAAAAAATGTCTCCTTCGCTGCCGCGATGCCCACCACCTCACGCGTGCCACCTTCTGAAGGTGCCCGCAAGAGCGCCTCCACCCGGCAGAGCAGTCCATCCACATCCAGCAGCGACTCCACGAGTGAAGGCGCCCCCTCGGCCCACCGTTTCCGCCGAGCCTGCGACTGCTGCTGCTGCGCGCTGAACTGCACAAGCCACTGCTGAAGAAAGCGCTCCTCCACAGACGCGCCGACGAGGCCGTACCGCCCACACGCGTCCATGCTTGCTATGCTGTGGCCTCCCGACTCGCCAAGTGGCCCACATAGGCAGTACAGGCGCCAGAAAGGCGAGTTAAGCCGACAGCGACGCGGGGATTCCGTCGCAGCTGCGAACGTTGTGAGCGCGGCGAAAAAGATGACTGTCACGCGCACATCCAGCCAAAACGGCGTGTTCTGCACAGCGTCATGCATAAAAAGGTGCAACCGCTCCACTACCCCTCTAGCGAGTAGGACAGGCTCCGCATCGATGCCGTCGTTCAGAAAAACACGCGCAATAGCGAGCAGCGCACGCGCCAGCACGCACACGGTGAAGCGTGGCGGCTTTGTGATGGCCGTGTCCAGCATGCGCTGCAGAGCATCGATACGACCCGTCACGGCGTCGTTGTCGCTGGAAGACCAGCGGTGACTGAAGACGGACGCATAGAAGCCCTCCACCTCCTGTGCAAGCGGTTCCACAGCTGGTACCGCCTTCACCTCTGTCCCCTCGAACGCCTTGGTGTCTAAAAAAGAGGCTGTGATGGGGACACGATCGATGTCCGCGCACAGTCGCGGGTCCGACGCGCTCTGGAAGGCGTACTGGAAGAGGAAGCTTGAGGAGAACGACCGCAGTACGCGCGGCGGCAGCGCCCACAAGCGGCGCAGGCCCACCTTGCGCACCCCGAGGTTTGGGTGCAAGAGAAACTTGAGCAGCAGCACCTCGATCCACCATGGATGCAGTGCCGCATCGCTCCTGCCACTTGTCGATGCCGCGGCACTCTCACGATGGCTATCTAGCTGAGCGACGAGGGTGTCCAGGCGCGCCATGACGGGCTCGATGATGTGCCAGCCGTACTCGTTGAGCGACTCCAGCACCAAGAAAAAGTTTTCCCAAGCAACCGCGCTGAGCGACTCGCCACTTGAAGCAGCTGCGCTGCCTTCACCCCCGCCAGTGGCACAGTCGCTGCTGCTGGTGGTCGTGCACCAATGAAAGAGAGGGTGGAACTCAATGATGGAGGGCAGGACCGTAGACGGCGCGCCGAGACTCGCCCCCGCCTGCTGCTGCTTCCACTGCTCTCGCTGCTGCTGCTGCTGCTGCGTCACGTGAACGATGCGCTTTAGAAGATACACCACGCGAAGCTGCATGTTTGCGCGGTGGCCGGCATCAATCTCCAGGGCCGTAAGACTGCGACGCAGCGCGCTGCTCAGCACCGCCCAGAGAAACTTTGAGAAGCGGAAGTCCGTGCGCGGATCGAGGGAGAGCTGCCGAAAGAGGAAGTCAAACAACGCGGCGATTAGCAGCACGATTTCGTCGCAGTTGTCCGCATGAAGCAGCAGCTCTGCATCCTCAGCAGTTGCACCTAATGCAGGTTGTGGGGAGGCCGGCGAGATGGTCAGCGCCGGCGACAGCGCACCTGGGTGGTTCGCGAGGGTGCGCAGAAGATTCTGCACGACAGGCGCATGCTGCTCCAGCCCTTTGCTCCCGCCGACCAGGAGCAGGGGAATTATCACCCGCTGGCAAATTGACGCAACGGGTAACGTGCGCCGATGCCTCCTCCCCTGATTTCCAGGGGTGGCGGGTGCATGGGTGTCCTTTGCAGTGCCCGCCCCGGCCACGGTGGCACCGAGAGAAAACAGGCAGCATTGCAGGATGTCCACCTTCAGCTCTGCGAGCCTCTCGGCAGAGGGGAAAGGGTAGCAAGAAGGAATGGCGATGCAGCTAGACAGTGGAGCCTCCAGATTGCATGCGCTTGCGTGGAGCGCAGGAGCGTGAGCGCCAGCGCCGTTCACTGCAGGCCGCTGCGTCGACAAGCTCGCGCGCTTCCCAATTGGTCCCTCCTCCCTCGAAGCCACATCCTTATGAACTGATGAGCTCTTCATAACCGACCCGCCAGTTGTCGTGCGCTCCTCCAGGGTAGCGCCGCGCAGCTGGAACGGCGTGCACGCCACCATAAGCGATGAAATATGACCGAACAGCTCCGTGGCTGTGTACACGCTGAGACCGTCTTCGCGCCCTGTCTCCAAGGCCTCGCACGCAGCGCGCAGCACCTGCTCGCAGCAGTGCATCGGCAGCAAGCACAACTGTGCGGCAGTGTAACAGGCCGCCATGCGCGCCTCCAAACAGAAAGGCGGACGCGCGCTCAGTAACTGCACCACGCTGGCCTGCCAACGCTCGCCGACGTGATCAATCCACTCACGTCCCCCACTGCCCGCATCAAAGTCAGATCTGTGTGTGTGAGCATAGCCAAAAAGTGCTCCGGAGGCGGTGATGAGGGCTGCCGCATACTCGGGAGAAACGGACTCGTCCGACATACCCTCCTCCTCGCCAGGCGCTGAAGACAAGCGCGCAGAACTGAGACAGCTACCACCCTGCAAGAGGGCTGCCCACTGGCGCGTCATCATGTCCTCTAGGTGCTGCTGAAGGTCCCCAGAGCAAAACGCGACTGACAAGTCGCAAGCAATCAGAAAGAGACGCGACACCCACTCACCGATGTCCTCAAAATGGCTAGTGCCTCCTTCATTGTGTCGCGCGGCAAGCCGGTGAACCAGGGAAGTGAACATTGGCGGCGGCGACCTGCTGTGTGAGGCGGCAGAGTAAAGCAGCAGTGAGGAGAGGGGTGTCGAGTAAGAGGTGGGGAGAGCAGGGGTGGTGGTGCGTCGCGTGCGCGCGGCGGGCTTCCGCGTTCCTGCGCACGGCGTCCATTTCGTCGTGGGGGGAGGGGCGAGAGGCCACGGGGACGACGGAGAGGTGGGGCACACACAAGTGAGGCGCGCAGCACGCATGCAAGGGGGCGAGGGGGCGGTGCGCTGCATACTGTGTAAGTGTAGGGCTAAAGAGCAAGGCTATCAGGAGGGAGTGCAACGTTAGCACTCGACCAGCGCAGCTAGACGCAGAGAGACGGTGCGCGAGAAACACCGAAAAGCGGCATCGCAGTCCACGAGCAGCCCCGCCCCCATCGCGCTCATGCGGGAGAGCCGTGTGCGCCGACACTTCCTTGCACAGAAGAAAGAGAGCGGCCGGACGAAGCAGCAGGCAGCGTCACATGGGGAGGAGGGGCGAGCGGCACAGCAGCTACAGGTGTGGCTTTATGGCCTCCACGTCTTCACCGCCTCGGCCTCTGCTCGCTTTCTAGCAGAACTCGAACGGCGGCGCCACGCGGTGGTCCATGGCAAACGTCTGCGCGTCCGCCTGGGCAGACAGCCGCAGAAGACGCTCCGCCAATTCTTCGCATCCCTCACTGACAGACCTCCGTGTCACTCCGTCCAGGGCATCGGCGTCGCCGTTGCGCAGAAGCCCCTCCAGAGGCACTGCAGAGCCGCCTCCAACACCCGCGTGCAGGCCTCCGCTGGGCCGACGCGAGGCACATACACCGGCGGCGGAAGAAGCAACGTCACCGTGCCGAGCAGAGCTGCCATCATGCAGCAGCGGGGCGGTAGCGATCACAGGCAAGCATCGTAGCGTCGACACCTCCAGCTCAGGCGCTTGACTATCCGCAGCAGACCCGTTTCGTCCTGGGCACCGCCCTTGCAGCGGCTCGCGCCCCGCACCTGCCAGAGGCACGGCATCATCTCCGCTACACAGCGCACTCATATCGCAGAGTGCGGCCCTTTCCGCGTGTGCGCTGTCCGAAGTCACTCCCTGCGATGGCACTGCAGAGGCGAAGTAGGAGTAAGGGGGGGAGGAGCGGCTCGAGACGCTCGAGCTGGGCGCCGTGCTGGCACTGCTGCCGCTGCTGCTGTGGTTGCTGGAATTCGAGCCATTACGCATGGCAGCGGCCACCCGCATCACCCGTGTGTCCCGCCTCTCTTGAAGAGCGTAGTGCTCAAACTGATCGAGCAGCGAGCGCTGCTCTTCGGTGAGCAGCAGCGCCGGAGGGGTAGTGGCCATCACACGCAGCATGTGCTCGTTCCGCAGTACCACGGCTGCTGTCTGCCCGGTCGACGGAGGAGCTGAGGAGAAGAGGGGAGACGTGCACGGGCGCCAGGATAGATACACAGGGGTCTAGCTCCGCGTGATGCAAGCGGAAGATAGAGCTGCGTCCTTGAGCAGAGAAGCGCCAGCAAGCGTGTGCGGCAACGGCCAAAGCCTTTCGCGCCCTGCGAGACGGTCGATGAGGGGGCCGAATGCCGGCCCAGAGCCTGGGGCGCGGGAGAGGAGAAGGAAAGCGGGGAGAGAGCGTCGTGCACGCCGTAGCGCTTACTCGCGCATGGCTCGCTATCGCTGTCTGGGGCGCTGGTCCTTTGATCCTCGTGAAGTGACTCTGAGGCAGGGAGAAGGGGGGGCACAACGAGGGACGAGAGGAAATAAAGGCGGCGATGCATCTCGCGGGGTTCTCCGCAGCCTCAGTGGCGCTCCCATCAGCCGTTTGCCGACTTCGCAGGGGATCGCAGCGCGGACGCTGTCTCCACAAGAGGCCCCACTGCACTGCTGCACCGAGACCACACCAGCCGTCGCTGCGAGCAGCATCGCCTTCGCCGCCTTCCCCTTTCCGTGCAGCTCCTAGATGACGCCAAGCGGCACACATGGCGGTAGACGGCACGCGCCAGCGCAGCACAAGCGCAATGCGCGTGCATCGCCCAGCGGCGTCTCGCCATGGCATCCGCTGCTAGTGCGTCCTTTCCCTGCCGCCCCGTTCCCCGGGCGACAGCAGTTACCTCTTCTTCCCCCTTTTCCTCCCTCTCCCCGGAGCACTGCTCGTTGCGTGGGCAAAGGTGAGGCGGGGGTCGGTTTGTTTCAGCCGTATTTCTGCTCGCTCGCTGTAGAGGGGTAACCACACCAGCAGGCACACCTGCAAACAGAGAAAGATTCAGAATCGTCTGCAGGCACGCCGGCCGCCGTCAGGATTTGGGCCGGGGGTGGCGCTGAGCCTGTCGGACTTGCAACACACGCCCATGCACACGCGCACAGGCACACGACTACACCCATGAGAGGTGCCCACGCTCGTGCTGGCGGTGGTCGGAATGAAGGCCAGAGAGAGAAAGACCGTCCTTCGCTCCCCTCGCGAGCATGCGTGTGTACGCCTGCGTGTGCGTCCCTTCCCGATGAGCGGCCAGAGGCCAACAACCGTGAGCAGCAGCGGGCACTTCTGAACCCGTGTGTATGAGTGCCCGCCTTAGCATGGAGAGTGGCATTGTTTTAAGCGAGTCCCTCGGCTTCGGCTGCCGCGTAATCCTCTCCCGCATCCGCGACCCCTCTCACCATCCTGGCCAGGCCGCGGCTGTACGCTCATGTGCGCACAGAGAGAGACCGAAGGCCACGTCCACACGGACTTGAGTGGCGCAGGAGAGACGAGGAGGGGAAAGCAATCAAAGAGAGAAAGAGAGACGGCCCGTCTCAGGACACGCACCCCGTACAGCAATTCAACGTAAGCTCGTGGAAGCACAAATATATGGGTATAAGTGTGTGTGCAAGCGCCGCTTCTTTCGCGTGCGGCCCCATGACGCTCACAGTTTCCTGAAGGAGTCTGAGACCGCGGGTGCAAACAAAACAAAGAGAGGGCGAAGCACACAAGTAAAGCACGAGAGGGGTGAAAGCAACTGTCGTCTGCCTGCGCCCTCTCAAAGCCCCGCGCATCCTCTGTAAGCATCCCGACTACTCCAGCACATCTGCGCATGGCGCGCAGACATGCTGAGCCGTGAGCCGCCATAATAGAGAGGAAACGGGCCAGGGGAGCGTCGAAAAGGAGGGGCGCGGGGGCACAATAAGGCGCTCTTGACGAGGGACAGAGATACCGCATGCGGAGAGTGTCGACGACGGGGAGAGAGAGGGCAGCACAAGGGCACAGAGCAAAGGCAGGCATTAGAAGTGGTCGATGCAGAGAGAGACGGATGGAGAAGACGAAGAGTTGCATGCGATAGGGGAGGAAGCGCAAGCATCCGCACGCTCAAAAAACGGAGAACACAAAACAAAAAGGCAAAGTAAAAAGAGAGAAAAAAGCCGCACGCCCAGAGACATTTCTGACACTTACCTGGCGCTTTTTCCTTTCGGGCCCAGCATTTGGCCGGTCTAACACCCACACAGACGCACGCCTCAGCGGCGGCCGCATCAGCTCCGTGCTCTAGTCCCGCTTCCTCCTCCGCAAAAGAAAAGCAGCGAGAAAACACGCCTATTCGGGGGGGACAGAGAAATGCGGAATGGGTGAGAACCAGCGGTGGCAACGGCGGTGATAGAGCGGTACAGAATGTACACGCGCAGACACGCACCTATCACGGAGGTCCGCGCCGAGGCGGAGATGATGTAAAAAGAAGGGTGAGACAGCCGCAGGGGGGAGGCGGCACTCACAGGCCGTACGCTCAGGAGTTTAAGTTGGAAAAACAGAACGCACTTACAAAAGATTAGCAAACAAATCGAAGGGAGTCAATCGAAGAAACGAAAATGAAAAAGTAAACTACACAGCAATACACTTTCGTCTATGTGTGTGTGTGTGCGTGCGTCCGCTTGTACGTAGCGTTCACCCATCCGTCCGCTCCCTTCGTAGATAGCCCGCCATGTCGGGCGCAGGGAGAGATCGAGACAGAGACACAGGCAGTTGTACACTCGCATGCAGAGGTGTGTACAGGCGCTTGTGCCGTCCGCTTCGTAGTCGCTTCCGCTTACTCGCCTGCTTTCCTCCCCATCCTCGATCCAAAAAGGCCGTGATGAAGCGCTTGTCTTTTCTTTTTGTTGTGCTTCGTCACGAAGCAGTCGGCATGCGAGAAGACGCGGCAGCAGCGGGGCCCCCTAAGGCATCAAAGAAGAGATGGGGAGACGCGGCGCATTCGTATGTATCGGTGCCTTCGCTTCCCGGGGACTCCCCCTGCCCGCAGGCCTATCTGTGTTTGCCTCAGTGTCTACGTGCGCGGCAGAGAGAGACGGTCCAGGAGAAGAGGCCGAAAACAAAAAGGGCCCATCATACGCATCCATGGACGCATATGAGCACCCAAAGAGGAAACAAAAAGGGCAACGAGAAAATAGACGCCACAAAGAGAGAGAACGCAAGCAAACATAATTTGTGTGAAACACGCTTTACAGTCTTACACCTTGATCGGCCAGAAGAGGTTCAGGGCAACGAGCACCACTTGTCTGAGGGGTTCACCTGACCCTCATGGGTGCGTTGTGCTTAGGCAGTCTCCCTGCCTCTCTGCCGTTTGTTCGTGGGCTACACAACAAGAGGAGAAATGGTCTTTTTGGGGGGGGTATTGGCGATAGGCGAACAGATAAAATAGCGGGGAGAAGGGATGGGGAGAGGGGGAGAGGGAGAAGAAAAGAGAAGTCGTGAGAACCGTAACTGAGGAGGGGGAGGCCCCTCTGCTCCCATTCGTCACTGCGCCCCACCACACCGCAGCAGGGGAAAGAGAGAAAAAGAGATGTTTAGAGGTACGAGGGCAGAGCCACTCTAAGAGGGGCAAGCACAGTATGCGGCCTCTGCACCACCACAAACGGACCAGCGAAGTCGGAACGCAGCCAGTTGCAGGCGCTGGCACGCTCAAGGACCGGCGTGGGTCACGTAAGACGAGCCGCGGCTGTGGCTGCCGCACGCCCTCGCATCCCTCCTACTCAGGGATCTCGCTGAAGATGGCAGCAGCAGTGCCGAAGACGACGGCGACAACCCCACCAACGAGCAGCACCATGCAGCCGATGTAGTTCAGGACGCCGACCTTCTGGAGCGTGAAGCCACCCGAGTAGATGAAGAAGTACGCAGGAAACATGAAGCCGAGGAAGCCGCCGCAGATACCGCCGAGCAGAGAGAAGACGATATCAATGCTGGGAATGAAGAGACCACAGATGAGCGCGGCAAGGGCGAGAAAGCCACTGACGATCCAATTCAGCCAGTCCTTCACATCGGACGTCTTGCCCATATGCAGGCAGTAGTAGATGGCATCACGCGAGGGCTGAATACAGATAGCGAAGCCGACGCACAGCTTGATGCAGATGCCGATGTACGCAACCATGAAAAGCGGGTCCTCGAGCGGACGGTACAGCAGCAGAATGGAGTCATTCACCTCGGCGCCAAAATCGCAGTAGCCAAAGAAGCCAGAGAAGAAGTTCAGCAGCGCCACGAAGACCATACTGATCGTCGCGTCGCGCGTCATGCGACCGAGCGTGGGCTTCTGCATTTCGTCGAAGATCTCAAACACGTTCACCTGGCAGATAAATGCGAAGATGAACAGTGTGAGACCGTTGACGGCCGGCATGCCGCTGTTGGCAAGCACGATGTCACTTCGGATACCGTCCCTGAGGCCGTTTCGGGCGGAGTGGATGATCATGCAGATGACGAAGAACACCACAAAAGTCACACCGACCACAGACGCGTAACGCAGCGAGTTGATCTCCTTCGGCAGCGACAGCGTGAACATGCCGGCAAACCAAATGAGCCCGACGAGAAGGCGTCGGCCGTTGGGCGTCTTCAAGAACGCGTTCGTGTTAGGTCCCTGCAGCAGCGGCGACAGCAAGTCGCCGACAGAGATCACGTACCCGACACAGGTGCCCCAGCAGAACATGAGCATGAGGAACGCCGTAAAGTAGTCCCACCCGCGGCCCAGCATGCCACGTGCCATCTCCTCGTACGAGCGCAGGCCCGTCTTCAGCTTTGCCTGCCCCAGCAAGCGAATGGAATAGATGGTGCACGCGCACACAATGGCGAGCAGCACAACGGAGACTACCATACCAGACTGGTGAAAGCCAGACGGCACAGACACAATGCCCGCACCGAGAGTGGCGCTTGCCAGATTGTAGATGTTAGCAACCAGCCCACCGTGAGGGATGACGGAGTAGACCTTCTCGATGATTCCCCGCAAGCCAGTAGCGTTGGAATGCTGCTTAGGCAGCGCCTCAGTGCTCGACGAGCGGCGAGATTGGCCCGTACCAAGCTTCAAGGGAGTGCCCACAGCACTGTCTGTGGCCCCCAACGCCTCGTCTGCTGCCGCGAAAGGATAGTGTACACTCGCGAGCTCTTCGTCAAGTGTCTCGAGGCGGTCATCGCCCTTTCCACGCTCGCTGCCGTCCTGAGCGCCACTCATGGTTGCCCTGTACAGAAGCGGGCTACTTTCGTACCCGGCAAAGGAGGGGGATAACGGCGGTGAGATGGTATCGATCGGCGCGGTCTCAGAGCAAGGCACGATACCCGCCACACGCGTCGGCTACCAGCTGACTCGACTGTGCAGAGAGGGCTGCAGCTCAGCGAGCACGGTGCCGTTGGTGCCTGCGGGTGTCAGAGGAAGTGAGAGCAGCGTGTCCTGCCGTCCGCGCTCGATGTTCTTGAGCCCTCCTTTGTGGAAGTGAGCCAGCGGCGAGAAATGGAGCGTGCTCTGTCCGTCTTTTTTCTGTGCCGGCTGTACGGGAAAAGGCGTGTGGGCGGGTGTGTCCTCCGGTTTCCCCGCTTTGTTACGTACAGCTCTTATGAGGAGGCTGCACACAGACGAGGCAGGGGGCGGGGGCGGATGGTGAGGAAGCATGCGACACCGCCGCAGAGGAGTAACGGCGGCGCCATGCAGTCGTGCGTGGAGAGGGAGGGTGGGCGGTGGGGAAAGCGATCGCGTGACGAGGAGCGGATGCGGCGAGAGGGAGGGGGAGGGAAGGGGGAGGCCGATGGAGAGTGGGGCGGTACGAATCGCACATGAGAGAGAAACCGGTGAAGCGGATGCGTGCCTGTGGCATCCACCCCCGCCACCGATACAGCCAGGAGAGGGGCATCGGCGCGACCGGGCCGGCGTATGCTCATCCCCGCACGCGCTGCTGCACAGCGGCGGGCAAGCACACGCGAAAGGCACCCACGCTGCCGAGGTCTCCGCAAGAGAGGATGAAGTAGGGGCGTCGAACAGGCGCAGACACTCGGACAGCGAGGGCGGCACTCACCGCTCTCACACAGAAAGGGGAAAAAGATGCCGCTGCCGCTGCTGATGGGTGATAGGCATTAGTGTGGTGCAGATGGCGATAGCGAGGAAAGAGTGCACTCGCTGTACGCCGGCATACATACACACATAAGCACGCAGAAAAGCGCAGATGTGCTCACAGCGTCACACCGTTGAGGAAGTGCGGGCGCAAACGTGCACGTGCACATGAGCGAGGGTACAACATGAGAGCAGCGCGACGCGTGAGGAAGACACGCCGGCACGCGCACCGACACATACGCGCGCACACGTGCAGGCACAAGGGCGCACCGCCTACCCATGAGGTCATGGCCTTCGGCTAGTCGTCCAGGACATCCTTGACGAGCCGCCAGCCCCACGGATTCTCCGGGCACGGGTACGGCGGCACCAGCGGCTCACCACGGCGGCGCCTCTCCGCATCGGCGGCGGCGTGCTCCAGCGCCTGCTGCACCGCCCTGGTCCCGGTCCCCCAAAACAGAAGTGGCTTATCGGGCAGCTGCCACACGTGCCCAAACAGCTGTGGCTGAAACGGCCTCTTGCCCTTGCGGAACGGGTCCGCAGAAAGGGCCTTGTCAGTGTCGCGGACCTCCTTCCAGGCCTGCACGTCCGCGGCGGAGACGTAGGACATGCCCTCTGGGATGGGCAGCAGCGGCGGCCGCTCCGCCTCCTCCATGGCGTCCAGCCACTCCAAGTCAGACTTGACGTCCGCCTCCAGTACGTTCAGCAAGCGCTGCGTCACCCTGTCCTTCTTCTCCTGAAGCAGTCGCTGAAGCTCCTCGGCGTGCCCAGCGCGGCTGCCGTCCGCCTTCATGAGGCCAACCCGCTGCATCACACGAGTGAATGCCCCGGCCTTGGCGGCGGCCCTGCTGCGCCGGCGCGCCTCCCGGCTGTACGTGCGGATGACGGACTGGGTGATGCGGCTGATTTGTTCGAACAGTGCAGCAGCCTCGGCGTCTTGCTCAAAGACGTTCGCACTGACGGCAGTTGAGGCACCTGCGGTGGCAGCAGCAGTGGAAGCCGCTTCGGCAGAGCGGGCCATCGATTCGCCGCCACAAGCCTCGGCGACGGGAGCTGCTGCGGCGTCGACAGACTCGCCAAGCGCGGCCAGCCGCTGCTTACGCTCCATCAGCTGCGCGTAGAGACGTCGGCACTCCTCCGCCTCTGCAGTCTCCTCGACGCCCTCAAACATCTTCGCGTTCTCGCGTGCCTGCGCAATCTGCCGCTCCATCTGAAGGTAGGCGATGTAGCGCAGTCGCCGCTCGTGCAGACTCTTCAGCCGCGGGTCGTCCGGGCGCATGAACATCTTCTCCACCAGGCGCACAGCCTGCTGAGTGCGCCCGCCAGCAGCAGCCCGCCCCGCCTGCATCGCGGCTTCGTGGCCTGACGACACCGGCGCCGCCACCTCGCGCTCCGCCCGGGCCTGCAGCTCCAGCGCTGCACTATCGCCGTCTCGAATCGCCTCCAGCCGCCTGTACTCCGGCGTGCGCTCGAGCGGGATGCGGACAAGGCGCTCGTACCACCGCTTTGCCCAATCCACCGGGTGCGCCTCCTCCTTGGCGGCGAGGTACTGCACAACGTCCAGCGTGCTGAGCTTGTTCGCGTCCACCGAGTACAGCCGTCTGAGGCTCTCCGTGTACGCGTCGAGGCCCTCGTCGTCGGGGCCGTGGCGGAACCCGCGGGAGACGGTGAGGCGAGCAAACACCTCACAGAACTGCATAAACCTCTCCTGCGCCTCCAGCTCCGTAATGAGGCTCTCCACAACATCCACCTCCAAGCCAAGGGCCTTGCTCAGCGACCGCCTCAGGGCGGCGCGCCTCTTTGTCATGGCAAGCGCCGCAGGGGGCGGGCAGGAGACGCCATGGTCGGCGCCCGAGCTCCCATCCGCTGCCGAGCGCCATGTCGAGGCACACGCGCCGGCCTCCAGCGCACACGCATCCGTAGAAGGCGTCGAAGCCACTGGCTCCGTCCACCGAAAAGTCCGATGCCGCGATGGCAACGACACAAGCCGCCGCAGACGCTGCAGCTCGCTCAGCTGCCGCTTGCGCTCCTCGCGCGCCTCCTGCCGAACCCTCTCCTCCGCGTACTTGAACATGTGGCTCAGGTGCCGCTGCGTCTCGACGTTCAGGTCCGCGAGCATGTTAGCCAGCTTGCGGCGTGCCGTTTCCGTGCCCACGCCTTCGCGGCGCTGCCGCACATAGTCGGCAAACACCTGCTTCATCTGCACCATCGCCTCCTCCAGCGCGTCCGCCTTGTCGGGGTCAAACAGGCCGGCGTCACCGGACTCAAATATCGCTTGCGAAACGCCAAGTGAGCGTTGCGGGTCTTTGAGCTGTACAGGCAGCCCCATCTTCAGCCGCTCATACTCGTCTCGCACAGTGCGCGCGGGGTCGAGGTCGCGCGGGTCGACCATGGTCGTTTCGAAGTAGCGGCGCCGCTGCTGCTCCGTCGCCTCCGTCGGATGCTCGCGCAAGAGCTCGCTCATGTACTTAGTGAAGGCGTGCTTGTCCGCCATCGGCACGCTCTCCCACTCTGCGTCTGTCATCGACTTGGCACGCTCAGCGACGTCCTTGCCGACCACATGCCTCACGTGATGTCCGCGACGCTGCTTGCGACTCTTCGCTGTGCGCGCGGGCGAGGGCGGGTGCAGCGATGCAGCACCTGTCCTGCCAGGTCCACCAAGCTCTGCAAACATGGCTTGCTGCTCGAGGTGCGCCTCTTGCTGCGCCCCCATGGCTGCTGCACGGCGCAGCTTTGCGCGATGGCTGCGAGGGTTGAGAAGCGAGCTTCCAGGGTTGGGTAGCTTCTTCGCTGCCAACGCAGTCGAGCAGCGGCGCAGCATGCGTAGCAGGTGAAGGCGCGCGAAAGGAAGCGAATTATGTGTGCCTACGCCACTCCACAAGGCGCCAGGCTCACGTGTGTGGACGCTTGGGCGTGTGCTGTGATCACGCTCGGCGCCAGGCTCGAAAGAGCGCGTGTATCACGGCTCGAGCGGGTGGGAAGAACGGGAGAGAGAGGAAAGCTGTTGGCAGGGGGGAGTGGCACATGGAAGTTCTACTGGCACTCGGCAAGGCAACCGTGACGGGGCGCTGGACATTCACGGCGTAACGGGCACAGCGAGCGGTGAAGGGGGGACACGGAGGGATGTGCCGCGATCAGCGAGCCGCGCCGGCGGATCCCTCGGCTCCCCACGCCCCAAGGGGCTTCCTCGCAGTGACAGGTACACCGCCGAGGCCCTCGTCCAGTGGAGGAGGGGGAAGCTGCAACGAGCCGAGCGCCGCGACGCCTACGACGGTTGGGTGCCCCAAAAGCAGGCTTGGTTTCCTAGAGGCCGCAGGTGATGCGGCCAGCCGCCAGGGAGAGAAGAGGCGGCATCGACAACTGAGTTCGGCTTCGCACACGCGCACAAATGCGCAGATGCGTGCGCACATCTGCCCCGTGCATGAGCGGCGGTGCTCGGCACACACTGACAACACCACCGACGCACCGAATCACCCCGGCTCCGAGTCGCCGCGAGACACGCAAGGCGGACGGCATCCGCTCACCGGCGCATCGGCACACAGACACGGGCACACGCACAGAGACACATGCAGAAAACTCTCTTCGATCAGCAAACCTCCGCTCACACAATGTGAAAGCCTACGAAAGAACTGAGGCAGTGAAGGATTAGAAATCGAATTCGGCAGAGCGCACGCTGAAAGAGGCGCATCACACGCACCGTCAGCAGGGCGCATACGGCGTCAACGCGCCTCCGTCGCTCGTACGTATGCGGCGCGCGCTTGCGTTTAGGTGGGGGAGTGGGGGCGCAGCAGACCGCTCGTCCACCGCCTCCGTGCACTCGTGCAGGAACAGAGATGTGAGAGAGAAGAGGCGCAGGGAGAGAGAGGGGGGAGAGCGCCAAGGCGGTGTGGGGAAGTCACGGGGCAGAGGGCATGCAGCGAGGAGAGACGTGGGTATACGACCTCACCGTCCGTGAAGGGCAGCCCGATGCACGCACCCTCTCTACGGCGCACAAGCAGCGGCTACGCCGCATACACCGCATCGCGGCACTCCTTCCCTCTCGCTTCCACCCTTCGAGGCACAGAGGCGGGCGAGAAGGGGAGGCAAGCAGCCACCCTGTCACCATCACACCACCAGCCGTCATCCCCTTCGGGGAAGGGCGGCAGGGAAAGAGCGCCACAGTACGGGACACGAGGAGAGCCTCGTGGCCGCCGTCGCGTTTGAGAACGAAAGCCGCCGGCGTGCGGCACATCTCTGCGCTCCTTTTCGCGGCCTCGCCATTCGCTGCACTCACCACTCAGAAGACAAAAAGACCCCGATGAGGGGGGAGACGGAGGACCCACTCGCAGGCGCGCGCTACGATTGCGCGCTTGACAGAGAAAGGGAGGCAGAAAGCATCGGGGAGAGCGCGCGCGAGACGGACAAGAGAGCCCAGGCAGATAAGGGAGGCGCAAAGGAGCCCGCTGGGTGCGAAAACGTGCCGTCGCCGTTTGCGCACCGCATACGCCCTCTCAAGCCCACGCACAGGCACGCGCCGTCCACCGATTCGCAACCGCCACGCACGTGCGTGAAGAATGGCGGCGAGAGAGAGAGAGAGAACGAGCACGCACAGAGAGACAAGGCGCGGAGAGCGCCACCCACTGCTGTCGAAATCACCCGAAAGGCAACAAAAGCAAGCTAGAGAGGCACGTCTGGGCAGCCGTGTGGGCACGCTGGCCGCTCTCTCTCTAACCCTGTGTGTGTGTGTGCCTCTGCGTGCGCGCGTGGGCGAGTGCCCTTGCTGTGGGGAGGGGGAGATGCGCACCTCCGTCCCCAGCGAGGCGGCACGATGCAGGCCGAAAGGAGAAGTAATACAGAGAGGGAGCGCAGGCGCCGAAACGTGCGAGGGGAAGGGAGAGAGACGGGAGCGTGAGGACGGCGTCTGCGCCGGTGCGCGCTGCGCAGGACATCATCGCCTCGGCGGCTCGACCGCAGAAAAGTAAAAGAGAGCATACGCGTGCAGCAGCAGCCGCATCCCTCCGCCTCAGCCGCCCCTCCCCCCTTCCGCGCCCACGCACTTCCCGCGGGGGGAAGCAAGAGTGGAAGCGGCACAAAAGAGGGCGCCAGCTCACACTCGGCAGCCTCAGCCCGCCTCTGGGGTCGAGTCTAAATGGCGCCTCAGCAAATAGCCGAACCCGCTCAGCGCCACAACCACCGCAGCCAACTGCACGTACACCATCCACTTCAGAGACGAGAGGGTGCGCTGAAGGTGGTCGATCTCCGCCTGTTGCTCCATCCAGCGATATCGCAGCGTCTGAAGCTGTGCCTCCCGCGCGGCCGTCAGTAGCGCCTTCTCCTCGCACATCCAGCCACCCGCATTCTCGGCAGTGGTACCGCGGCCGCCGGCTTGCGCACCTTCCCACATCATGCGATCCTGGCTCAGCATCGTCATGGCCAGGTGAGAGGTGCGCGCCATGGTGCGAGTGCTGTTGAACACAAGCAGTGTCACCAGAACTGCCAGCACCAGCAACGCCCCATGGAACACAGAGCCAAGGCCACCGCCATCGTCACCGCCGCCACCAGCGTCCCCAGCGCCGCCATCCGGCGCAACACTCACGTCGTCGCCACCGCCATCCCCGGCAGGCGCCGCCGCGCCGCCGCAGAGCTCCTCACTAATCATGTTCACCATCTGCCGATACGCCGACGTCATCTCCTTGATGGCGCGCGGGGTGGCGATATACTGGATGGCCGAGAAGGACATGCTCATCTTACGGCAGTTGCCCCATATGGCGATGGAGCAGTCGCCATCGGCGGTGTCGGCGGTGATCTCGAAGTACGCCTCGGTGCGAAAGGAGCCGCCCGCCGGCACTTCAGGCGTTTGAGAGGATATCTGATACACCAGCATCAGCTTTCCCTCGGGCGTGCTGACGTAGGCAAAACGGTGCGCCTGGTTCAGCGGCGTCGGCGTGCCGGCGCGCGGCACCTCTACAAGGGCGACGAGCGACACGAAGCGCGAGCCGCTTCCGCGGTCGCCTGCGTAGTCCCACGGGCCCACACTCAGCTTCGACTCGTTGCGCCGGTCGTGGTACCTTTTCAAGAAGTCGGTGTTGTCCTGAAACACGTTATCCCACAGCCGCTGGATGGTGAGGCCCTTTAGCAGCGTCTGGGGCAGCATAGCCTTCTTGTCCTTGCGGGTGGCGCTCGAGAACATGTTCTGGGAGATTTTGTTGTTCTTGTACACCTGCTTGCTCAGGAACTTGTCCGCGGTCGTCCCGCTCATCGGCACGAGCGGTTCCGGCATGGCTGATCCGCGAGCCCGCGAAAGGTCTCAGATACTTTACTGTATGTCAGCGGCAAGCAGGGGGAGGCGGGCAGCTGAGGCACAGACGCACCAGCGAAGACTCGGCGCCCGCACAGAGGGGAACGAGGCACTGGCGCAAACAAGCGACGGCGTGCGCGCCCGCCACGAGAGAGAGGCTCAGTGTCGCCCTTCACGCCGCGCACCTCCGCGTTGCCTCCAACCTGCGTGGGGGAGCGCAGAAGGCGAGTCCGGAGGGCGCGGGCTTACAAGTGTCCACAAGACCTGGCGCGGGTACAACGCCAGCAAGAGCAACAGAGAGGGAGAGAGCACGCGCGATACGCCTCTGTCGCTGCCGAAAAGAGTTAAATATCCTTATGCTGCACTCTCAATAAAAAACGATGGGCGGCCTCTCCCAAAAGCGCAAAAGGCCGAATGGCGAGCGTGCGCGCCGCTCCTCCCCTTCTTCACGTGAGCGTGGGCGGGGGGAGGGAGGAGGAGGAGGGGTGGCGCACCCTGAAGGGGCCGCGGGACGGCGGAGCGGGCGACAATCTCGCAGGAGGCTATGTGCCCTCCCTTTCTATTTGCTGCACCCTTTGAATACAACGCCGGGGCACAACGCCTCCGTGACTGGTGTCTGAAATCGTTCGCTTGCGAAGCAGTGTTCCTGGCACGCGAGGATGGCGGAGCAGAGCACCGTAGCGGTAGTAATGGCGGAGAGGAGACACACACACAGAGCTAGAGAGAGAGAGAAGGGATGCCTAACAGCATAAAGACGCGGAGAGCAGAGAGCACTGGGTACGTGGCCGTAAGAGAGCCACAGGGGACCCAGGCAACGCTCGCGAAACGGAAGGACGCATCCTGCGCAGCCACCTCCGATGAGAACGCAGCGGTAGAGCATGCGAAAAAGAGCGGGCGCGCGGAAGGGCTGTGGCAACAGGCAAAAAGAGAAGGGGGTGCAACAGCTACACTCGGCAGAGACGGAAAGAAAAGGGGCCGTTGGGATGCGAAGCCAACTCGATGCGCATACGCGTCTCCACACGATAAGCGTGGTGCTTAGCGCATCGTCCGCCATCATGGGCGGCCCACCTGCCTCCCCTTTCTTGTAAGCGGAGGTCGATCCTGCTCGGGCAGACGTGCGCTTTTGTTGCTCTTCGTGTCCTTCTGTAGGGTTACTGCAAGCCGACCCTCAAACAATTTCACCCGCCCATCGCCTCCGCGGTGGGGCGAGGGGGGGCTTAGGGGAAGGGGTGAGCACCAGAGGGAGGGAGGGCAGACAGCCGCGCACATTTATATATATTGAAAATAAAACGCACAAATAAAAGCGAAAGTCGCGTCCCCGCGAGTCGCCGCGCACATCTTGTGAGACACACTCCACCGCGCCAAAGTCTTTGCGGGCATGAAGAGGCGTCATACGCGAAGAAGACGGTGAGAAGTACCGAGGGTGGAGGGCGCCACGACCCCACTTAGGGGGAAACCGTCCCCGACCTCGCCTCCTCGGCTCATGCGCCTGCTTTGGCGGCTACTGATGCCTCACTCGAGTAGTAAACGCACCGCTAGCCCCTTAGAAGCGCAGGCGCTGGAAGAACCACACGCTGCTGCCAGCGTTGTAGCGCGCCTGGAACACGTGCTTCACCAGCTTCTTCGAGCGCGAGCGCCTCGACGCGTCAGACACGTTGATCTTGCCGCGCAGCTCCTTCGACATGTCCACGTTGTAGCGCGTCGGCAGAAAGTGCTTGTGGTTCACAACGCGCAGAAAGACGCCCACCTGCGAGCGGCGCGCGATCGTCTGCTTGCTCATCCCACGCACAACCTTCTTCGGGTACTTCTTGATACCAGCAAGCAGCGCGCGGCCGTACGGGCGCTCCTTCGTCGCGACGTCGGAGTTCTGCACAATCACCGCCTTGTGGCCGGCGTAGCGGCCAGCCGTCACGATCACCACCTTACCGGGCTTCAGGAACTTCGTCATCTGGAGGACGAGAGGGAGCTGGTCGAAAAAAGCTGAAGGGGGCCGCTGCACTTGAAGAGGTCAGTAGGAGGGAGGGTTAGACGCGACTCAGCACGAACAACTTTCTGTACCGCGAAGTTGGTTTTGATGAATGCGGCGGTGTACGGGGTGAGGTATATGGGTGAAAGTGA
Source organism: Leishmania martiniquensis (assembly GCF_017916325.1). NCBI lineage: Eukaryota > Euglenozoa > Kinetoplastea > Trypanosomatida > Trypanosomatidae > Leishmania > Leishmania martiniquensis. The sequence goes on from NC_090167.1 coordinate 1,068,422, forward strand.
CGTGGAAATGTGCAGTCGCGGCGCACATAGATGTGAGTAGGGGGTAAGAGGGTCAAGGGTACATGGAGAGCGCGGGTGGCCCGGGCGAGCGAGAGACAAAGAGCAGCGTAAAAGGAGGTATAAGAGGGCAAGGACGAAGTTGTTCGTGTAACCGCACGCACACCAACAGACGCAGACAGAGAGATGCCGGCACGCGTGTACGTGGTGAAGCTCTTACAGCCACGGTACTCGGCCCACAGAGGAAAGAGGGAGCCAGTGCTTCTTGCAGGAAGTCAGGGAGGCCGGCGAGCACGCTTGCTGAACTGCGCACGAGCTGCACGCTACGCTCTCATACTGAAAAAAAAAGCTCCCGGAAGGTGCTGCCTCACCACAACATCCTCCCATGCCCTTTTTCTCAGCAGCTGCCTCCTCCGTCGATCTCTCTCCTCTTTTTTGGTGCCGGATCCGCAACTGCGCTTTGTATTTCTTTATTCGCTTGCCTTGCCGTTGCCATTTGCCGTTGTGTGAAGAGCTCCACTCCAGTTACTCCTGTAGAGCGTGCAGCCAAAGAGAAAAGAGGGCGCTAGTGGCGGAGTGCGCACAGGCATGCATGACTCGATGGATCGGTTTCTATTTCTGGAGCGCGTAGAACACGTGAGCAGAGGTGATTACCTCGCCGTTGGTTGGTCGCACATAGGTGCACTCGCGTACGCGAGCCCGTCCACGCTCACCTCGGCATACGCACCCCCGTGCACCGTGCGCTTACAGCAGGTGACCTAGCAGTCGCCTCTCCATAACGCTAAGCTTCTGCGCGGCGGCCTTTTCCTCGTGGAGCACCTGCTCCTTTGCAGCGTCGCGTACTCCTTGCAGTGCAACACGAGCTCTCTCCGAGAGCGGCATTCTCGCGGCAGAGGAGCTCATGCCCGCCGCCTGAACCTTTTCCATGCCATTCCGTGCTGGTGGCGTCACCCTCCTCGATACTGTAGCGGTGATCGATGATGCAGACGCTGACAATAGCTGCGAAGCGTACCACCACACCTGCAGGCAGTCCTGCACCCGCATCACAGGCAAGTTCTTCTGGATGAGGTGCAGCGCTGGCACCGCCTCTGCCTCCCGTCCTTCATTGGCGAAGTGGAGAGCGAGCACGGTGATGTCGAGCAGCTCCTGCGGGTTTCGGAGGAGCAGCAGTATCTTCCTCTGCTCCAGGTTTGCAAAAAGGCACTCTTCCTCTGCACTGCCACGCGGCGGCATTCCGCCAAACCGCAGCCCGCACACGATTTGGCTCCATAAGAAGGTGTTTGGTCGCAGACTCGGTGACTTGGCAATGTCCTGTAGCCGCTGTGCCACGCGGGCGCCGGCTGTTTCGAGCAGCCGCGCAAACGCTGCGGTCAGACAGTGCCACTCCTGTGTCGTAAAGGCCCCCTGTTCAGCCCGTGATGTGGCCGACTCGCAACGCGGTCCGTGCATGGGCGCTGCACACCCAGTCCACAGCACCGAAGAAAGGTCGAAATACTCCCTAACACATGGCCAGTACCAGGTGAGTCGGGCGAGGTCGACGAAGAGAGAGCGTGACGCCGAGAGCCGCTGCTCCAGTGCCTCTATCGTCTGCAGCAGCAAGGCTGCGGAGACTCCCTCCACAGGCCCCCCAAAGCGGCACAGAGACGTGAGGAGCTCCGCCAGCAACGTCGCGGAGTTGATGGAATGGAGGGAGTCCCTTCGCTGAGGCGACGGCGGACAGAGGCGCCTGTCAATCTCTGCCAGAACCGCCTGCACCGCTGGATTCTCGTACTGACGGAGTTCAATGAGGCCGTTGAAATTAAATACGAGCTGCAGGAGCGTGAGTCGTGTGAGCTGCTCCGGCGTGGGGAAAAACTTTCCAGGCAGCAGAGCCGGGTCGCACGGCGCCTTGACAAACCGCTGCCCGTTCACCTGCCCGAGGCTCTTCAGCAGCTTCGCCTTCGCATCCGCACTCAGCACCGTGCCAAGCTCTGGCAATGCACGCACCGCACCGTAGACGACATGGCGGGACGTCACGTGATGTCGGGCAATCACTATCAGCACACTCACGTGCTCAAAGCTGGATAGCGACCGGCCCTTTAGGTGTCGCATCACTGCGATGTAGGGTGCCCTGGCGCCAACACCCATCTTCGACAGCGATGACAAGTAGCGAACGAGCTGGGCTGTGTGCACCTCGCTGAGAGCGCGCTGCAGCGGTCCTTGCAGCTGGCCACTGAGCAGCTTCATGAGGCTTTGTCGTTCCTCTGATGCTGCGTGCACGATCGACGCGGGCAGGCCAGGCTGCGCGCCTGACGCACTACTTGAGCCCGCTGCTGAGGGCGAGACAGAGGGTTGATACTGCGGCGCCTGCGGTTTCTGCTGCTGCCGTGCAGCATCCGAGTAATGCGCCACGACAAGTTCATTGAGTACGTGGACGCAATCCCTCGCCGTGAAGCTGGCGCTGCAGGACTCGATCAGCCCGCACAAGGCGCGGTGCTTGCGGGCCGTGTCGGCCACAGTCAGTGGAGAATAGCGCTGCAGAATATCTCTGAGCATGAGAGTGCTTTGGCTGCCCTGATCAGCGGAGTCAGGAGGCCGCGGTGTCGCTACCGCTGTCGACGCGTCGGGGCTGTCGGTGATGCAGGGCATGTACACACGCCAGTAGAAAGCAGCGGCCGCGACACTCGCTTGCTCACGCGAGGTAAGCGCTGCCATGAAGCGCAGTAGCACCGCGGTAGCCTTCTCGATGGCGCTTGCAAGCGTGGCACACGTGTTGAGAACGTGTGACCGCATCGCAGTGGCGCCAGCCGCCGATTTCGACTTGTCGAGATCACAGTCGGCGTGTCTAGCCATCTTGGGCACTGCGCCGTCGATGTAATCGTTCAGCGCAGCCTCTGGGATCGTACTGAGAAGCGGTAGCAAGCGGATCCGTGCGTGATGCACGACAACGGGATCGTTACGTTCGGCATCGTAGAGCACTGAGGAGAGGCGGTTCAGCAGTCGCGCGTAAAGGCGAAAACACTGCTCTGTATGCGCCCACGGCTGGCCGGGAGCCGAAGTCAGCGCAAGGAGATCTGCAAGCGCGCTGGCCCCACTGGCCAACTGAGGTAAGGTAAACTGGTGAACATCTGCATTCGCGAGGCTCTCCACGACAGCCAGAAGCAGCCTGCTATCGATGAGGCGGAGCGCCGTCAGGCGCGTCAGCCATGCGCACAGCTGCGCTATGGACAGCGATGGGACGGTGTGAAGGGCGCATGTAAGTAAATCCGGGATAAGAGGCCGACTGGCATCGAGTAGCGTGACCTCATCAGCCGCCATCAGCGCCGTATCGCCTGCGGCCTCTGCATCCGTCTCGGCCGAAGCAGCAGCACCGCGAATTTTCTCGCACTGGGGCGGTATCGATGGCGTAGAGCATGAGGATGCTGCGGAGGAGGAGGCGGCCTTCCTTAGAGCCGCCGGCCGCCGCACCATCAGCACGTCGACAAGCGAAATTAGCTCCTGCTTGCCGAAGGTGCTGAGACGGGCCTGCACTACACGCAAGACGTGCTCGAGCGCGAAAGATGCCCACGCTAAGTTGCCGACGCTCGGTCTAACGCTATGCGATGCATCCCTCGCCGCATCGGATATCGAGGAGGTCGCTTCGACAACGACCCTCGTCACACCAAGGAGGTCCACCGGCCGCTCCACGACACTGGCCAGAGCCATCGTGCGCTCCCGAACCTCTTCTATCAGCCGCGGATTAACGAGCGGCGCCTTGGCATCACAGCCAACGTAAGGCATCAACATCAACAGCGCCTCCATCACTAGCACAGTTTCAGTTGCGGTCAGCGTGTCCGCCACCTCCACCAGCTCCGTCTGAACGCACTGCACGGTACTATGCAGCTCCTCGTGCAGAACTGTGCGGCGATCGAAGCTCTCACGAACAGCGGAAGCCAGCGCATGCAGCAGGTTGGCCTGCGAACGCGCATCAGCGCCACCGCAAAGATTCCTTACTATAGGGAGAGCGTTGAGCGCTGTTGTACTTGAGGAAACGTCGAGTAAGTCGAGCCGACGAAGTGCGTGTACCGTCATGCCAACCTGATTGCTCGACAGCACGCCAGATG
>NC_090167.1:1077500-1110000 GCF_017916325.1 Leishmania martiniquensis
ATCCTCGCCGAAGAGACCGCATCCCTTGACAGGCGTGTACAGCCCAGCCTTGTGAGCCCGCTCTAGGTGACGCTGAGCTTCCCGCAGCGCCTCACGCTCTGCTTCCGTCTCCACAAGCACCAGCGCGCGGTGAAAGCTCACCCAGTCGTAGGGCTCTCCCGGCTCTGGCGCGTCTTCAACGGCGTCTCTGGCAGCGCCGCTTGGTGGAGGACTGATCGCCAAGACAGTGTAGATGGTCACACAACGTAGTCCGACGCCGCCTGCGGACTGGGCCGGGTAGTAGACGACGGGCGGCAGGTAGTCCGGCAGGTAAAAGTTATCGCTACTCACCTCACAGGCGTCGCAGAGCGCGCGCACAGCGCAGTCCATGCACGACTCCTCAGCGCTGCTGTGTGGCGCAGAGGGAATGCGCATGTGGGCGCCTACCACATCCCCCACGTTGCGCACCAGCGCGCATTTTCGCCCTCGAACCAGCAACGCACCGTAACTGTGTGCAATACGAGAGGTGTTATAACGGACTGGAATCTCCTCTGTGGAGCTGCCGGCCGTCATGGAGAGTCGAACCTCCGCCTTAGTGAGCGGTCGCACCTCCTCAGCGCGCAGTCTTGTGCGACCCTCATCGTCACGAGCCAGCACACCGGCGACGGCCACTGCCGGCGGCTTCCGCTGCTTCGCCTTTTGGTTCGCTGGCACCGCGCGCGTGCGCCATGCAGCAAGGGCGGAGTCCGTCGCGAGCCTTTCCATCAGGTTGGTCACCTCCACGCAGCCGTCCGTCGTGCCGACCACGCCGGTCCCCCAGTCAAGCACACGACCCTCCACAAGGACACGCACCGGATCACACCAGTAAGCGAGGCCGTGAAGGCCGCTGACCAGCATGCTGCCGACGCTGTCATTCCCTGCCGCCTCTGCGTCAGGCCCGCGGCCGCGCTCGCACCCTTCGCTGCCGCACCCACAGAGCGACTCGTCGGCACCTGCGGCATCATCGGCGTCCTCGGTAACATCGCTGGCCTCTTCGCCGCTGTCGGCCGCTTCGCAGTCGCCCTCATCGAGGTCCTCATCGTGGTGGTGGTGATGGCAAGCATCGTGCCCGTGGCTTCGACCGCGGTGATGTGCCCCGTGGTCGGCGTGCGCCTCCTCATCACTGTCCTGAGAGTCTTCGTCGTATCCGAGCGTGTCGAGAGGACTCAGCCGTGGCAGCTGCTCCACGCTCTTTGTCTGCTTAATCAGTACAAAGTCTAGCCGATACACGCGTGGCGTCGCGTAGCGCTGCTGTACGTCGACCAGTGTGCCGTCCGCCGCTGCAAGCCCCGCCTCGCGCGCGATGGCCGCGAACAGAGACGGGGCTAAATTCGTGGTCACGTGAAAAGATGAGATGCGATGATGCACGTCCTGCAGCGCACTCAGCCATGCAGACCATGCAGGAGTCTCTGCCTCATCCTTGAGCAACACAATCACCTCTGGAAGCGGGTAACCGTCCACGGCAGGACGTCTAATCACTGCGTTCGTCAAGGAAGTGAGGGCGCTCAGTGGGGTGGGGCATACGAGCACGAGCCGCTGCACGAGACGATCACGATGGCCCAGCGTCTTCTCGCCCACAAGCACATATTTAGTTGCCAGATGACTCGACACCCCGGCCGCTACCATGGTGGCGTTGTGTGGATTCAGCCGTGCAATGGTGTTGCTAAGCTGCTTCAGCAGCGGCCCAACAGCGGCGCCGTTGACGTGCTCCTCCTGCCCATACATGGCGACGCTGCTGAGATTAGAAGCGTCGACTACATAGACAGCATGTGTGGTGTTGGGGCGCGCCCGGAACACCAGCGCGCTCAGCGGCTCCCACTGAAGGCATGGGTGCTGCGGAGTCGCAGGCTTCTTCGACTTGAGCAGAATGAGTGGCTCCTCTGGGGCAAACACCACCTGGTAGCGCGGCCGGGTGTTGGCGAAGGCGAAGAGCCGCATGCTCGTGTCGCGCAAGGTCCCCATCACACGCTCCTGGTGCTGCTGCTTATCTGCTCGACTCATCTTGGGACGGGCGGGCGGCGGGGGGGGAATGGCAGAGTGAAATCGAGGGCAGGAGGTGACACGCGCAGAGGAAAAAGAAAAGGTGAAGAACGCGAAAGAGAGGCAAAGCGCGAAACACACGCGGCGAGTGGGGAGAGCGGGTCGAATTCGATAGGCCGCAAAGGCCAAGACGAGCGCGCAGATGCCGGCTCAGCAGTGATGGCGCACAAGCCCCCGCTGCTTCGCTCGCACGCAGGCAGAGATAAGACGAAGATAGTGTGTAGAAGAGCCTCCAAGAGAGAGGGAGCGGCGGATATAGGAGGAAGAGAGGGATGTGGATGGAGGCTCGAGAGGCGTTTCGCAGACGTGCATGCTTGCAATGGTGGTAGGAGAGAGGGAGGAAATGCACAAGCGCACAGCGCCACCTTCTTCCGAGAGGTCACGAGTCTTGCTCACAGAGAACACAGAGAGAGGGAGAGAGCGCGCGACTGGAGGCACGCCGCATCACTGCCTCGGCATCAAGAACGAGCGCAGGTCGGGAGAAACCGACGTAGCCCGTCTGTCGTGGCTGTGCCGCTCTCCGCGTGTGTGTGTGTGTGTGTAGACGGGGTGGGGTGGGTGCGGGCTTTTCTGCGCAGAATGGGAAGGCAAACTAGACGAAGAGTAGGGCTGTGAGAGAGGCTCACGCCCTCGACGATCAGAGACTCACTCTCGCTCCTGGGGGTGGCGTTGCGCAGCCGACACCAGTGCCGAGCGCACAGACGGAAGCACAGGCAGTGGCAGCCCCAAAGGAAACAGAAAAAGCGAAAGGAATGGCGTTAAAAAAAAAAGGGCAGCAGCGACGTCGCACCGCTTCCTTCGAGCCCCACGCCTTCGCCACACGCACTGCACATGCCGGCAACGGCAGCATTTCGCCCACCATCAGCGCCGCCGCTGCTTACCACTCACACATACATGAGGTCTGGGCGCGCATCGCCATACATGTTGTAGAACGCCTCCCACCCTCCACGCAGCACGTGCACAGCAGGGAGGGGGTATCCGAGCTTTTGCTGGGCCAGCGCAAAGCGGTTGGCCCCCTTCGGGCCCCGTATGAGCGACTGCGCGCAGTGAAAGGCGACGACCTCTTTCCCCTCCTCGAAGAGAGTCTTGGCGAGCCCCTCATACACCTCCGCAGTGCTGCTGATTGTTGGCACGCTTATCGAGTTCACGATGATGCCACAGTGTCGGTCGCTATCCCGACAGTCGACCACCGCCACTTTGGTGAATGAGTCGGGCTTGTCAAGCAGCTCCACCAGCTCGTCTGGGCTCATGTACGTGTAGTTCGCCATTTTTCACACGGCAAGGAGGGGGCGCTGCGCGGAATAGAAAATGGCAATCCTAAAGAAAAGTGCGCGAAGCGAAGCCGACAAATGGCGTCGATCCACCGGCGGCACTCAGTGACAGCGTATCGCCTTCTGTCAGCAGTAAGCGATGTGCGCCGAGGAAAGTGGCCGGCCGCCACGAAACAGAAGGACCAACGCGTCTTCTATTGTTTTCCAGCGGGGAGAGAGGGTCAAGAGCCCCGCAGCGCGGGGAGGCTAAGGTGAAAGCAGCGAGATGGGTGTTGAAAGATGGCGGCCTACGACGCACACACGCTAGCGTCAATCGCTGATTGGCGTGTGTAGCTTGTGTATGAGCGTCTGTGATGAATTGCCTTCGAGCGACTCGTGGAGCAGTGACCCCCCCACGCACACACACACACATACACACCTACCGGCTTGGGTGTTGCACCACTCAGGCAAAGGCACGAGCAAGCATAGAGTGGGGTGGAAGGTTTAGAGGAAAAAGAGGAGGCGATGCGGCACCGAGAGCAAGGACGAGCTTGCATAGGAGTATTAATCGCATGCGAGATGCATGTGCCCAGGTGGGCACCGTCGCAGGTGAGGGGGCTCTCCTCCCACCATCCCCCCGCCGAGCCATACATCAAACTGCGGCAGCCCATATGGAAAGGAACAGAACATTCACAAGCCACCCTCGCGCGTGTTTGTGTGCTCTACCGCGGGAAGAAGATGGGAAGCTGTCGTGTTTGGGGGCCACTGTAGCAGCAGCAGAAGCAGCAGCTACGCTTGCATCATCATCGTTTCACTTGACATGCTCTCTCGGATACAGCACACGCGGAGAGGGACCGTCAAAGACGATTCTTCTCTCAGACTGAGATCACTGCTCGCGCTCGCCATCCCGATCAACCCCTTTACGGTAGTGCGGTCGGGGAAGTAGGGGAGCGGAGGGTGGGGCGCTTTCACACGCCGCCCTCTCGATTAATCCGACACAAACTCGGAGAAGAAATATGGGCGGCAGTGCAGCTGCTTCCTTCTGTCTCGCCTCGTGTGCGATTCCGTCGAGCTCCTCGTTCTCTCTTTTGCATTACGTGTGTGTGTGTGTATGTCTGTGTGCGCGCTCAAGTTCGGGAGTGGCGATGGTCGTGTGCGCGAGCCCTTCCCGTTCTGTCGTTGCTGTGGCGGAGAGCAGAGAGGGAGCGAGGGAAGTAGAGGACGCGTACGTCCAAGAGAGCGCGAGAAGAATAAGCCTGTCCATTCGCGGGAAAGGGGGAAGGGAGGGGGACGCAAGAGGCCAACTGTACAAACAGCTCTCCTTCGGCTTGGCAATGGTGCGCAATCACCCGCCCTTGGCGGCCACAGTTCACATCGCACACGGGCACCCTTTGCACGGCTGCAGCCCTCGAGAAAAGGCACTTCGAAGATGAGATGCTGAGCGAAGCTGTACAATTAATGGCAAGGGTGGGGTGGGGGAGGGGAGGAGGAGAGTGCGTAAAGGGGAATATAAAAAGAAGGGGGGTAGGGGGCGAATAACAGGCGCACCTTCGATACTGAACTCCTTCGGATCGCCGGGCTCGAGTCACAGAGTGTGAGTCCTCAGGCCGCTTGTGTAGGGGAGACGCCAAGAAAGAGAAAGCGCGCGCTTGCGTGCGTGTGTGGCGGGGGGGGGCTTGCCGTTTACACCCTGAAAACGGCTAAGGAGTGCTTTGCGGGTGAGGGGATGGAGAGAAGGCAGAGAAGGCAGAGAAGGCAGACATCATGCCAGCGCGCTTTAAAAGTTTCGCGGTAAGCCGTCTTCCCTCTTATCGTTCGCCCTAGAGCACGTTCAGTAAAAAAGGCACGAACGTAGCGCGAGATGTCGGCAGTAAACGATACGCCCGCCCATCATCCAAATAACGCTGCAGCACCTCCTCCATCACCGGACGCAGGTCACGCAGGTTCAACACGAACGCGGCAGCGATGTCATACGTGATTTGCACCGTGTCCAGCAGCTTGCGGGCGATCGGTGCCTCCTCGAGAATGCGAAAGCCCATGTACACGCAGGACATGATGTGCGGGTACGTGAGTAGAAGCATCTGCCGCACGTGTTCCGCGTAGCAGGGCACGACGTACGGTTGCGGGCGATACGCCTCGCTCTCGATGCAGTACAGGCGATGCACCGACTCGAGCTTGTGGAGGTACATGGCCGACACCTCATGAAATGCGTGGTGCTGCGCCTCCTTTGTTTTGAGGGTGGCCTTATTGTCAGCGTATGCGGGGATCGTGCTGTCCAGCAGTGCCACATCGTCGCTCACCCATACATGCAGCGGACTGCCGTCCATGGGCGACGCCTCCGGGATAGATGCGGACGCAGCGGTTGGAGCGGGCGCCGCAGCTGCCGTCCTTGGGGTGAGAAAGGAGTCGTGAGCCGAAGGAGCATCGTTCCCCTCCGCCCCCTGCAGCACGTCCTCGAACGCTTCCGGGTCGGCGTCAAGGATCAAGCCGTCCTTGCTCGCCGCTGCGCGAGCCGCCGCTTCTGCGCTGGCCGTCACACCGCTAACGTCACGGAAGACGGGCGAGCCGGTCGGCACCGTCGTCCCTTTCGCGTTCGCGGTGGAGCTGTTGGTATTGGCAGCACCCTGATGCCTCCGCTGCGCGGCCCGCTCCATTTGAATCTTGGCCGACAGTCGCACCAGAGTCCCCTCCTTCTCCGCCTGCTGCGGCGTGCGGCCGTAGATGTCCAGCTCCCACTTGCGATTCAGCACGCGACGGAACATGGCGTGGAGGTCTTCCGCCATCATGGGAAACTCGAGGCAGGCGTTTGCGTCTCGCACGAACTGCGCCACCGGCATCCGGTCGCCCTTCGCCACCCGGTTGTGCAAATTAGAGTGAAGGAAGAGAAGTACACCCGCCATGACGTCCGCGTCACGGGCTGTGATGGAGCTCGGGTTCTGCCGAGCATACTCGTTGCCGAAGCACTCCTGAATCGTCTCCCACACCTTCGCCTCAAACATGGGCCGCTCCCAGGACATGAACTTGCATGTAGTGTCGCGCATCGCCACATCGACAGGGACGTCTGTGTAGTGGAAGCAGTGCAGGTACTCCTGCAGCACCAAGCGCGGAGCGCCGTCCTTACTGTTCACCTTCTCGAAGATGGCACTGAGCGCTTCGCGCGAGATGCCGGGGTACTCGAAGAGGAAGCGCGCAAAGAGGGCGTAGCTTGACGTTCCAGCAGCTACACTCGCCGGGTCGGCCCGCTCCGACTCGCTGGGCGTCGTTGCCACCATAAACCCGCGACTCTCCAGGAACTCCTTCGCCTCTCTCCAGCGGCCCGCATTGATGCGCTGCACAGCCTCCTGGGCGATGCGTTTGTTATGAAGAAGGTAGTGGATATGCTTCCAATGGTACCGGACGCTGTTCTCCCTACCCCATTTCGGGAAGGGCGCCCCAGAGGGGCCATCGAGAGGCGACGCCTGATCGCGGATGTGGGACTCTCTCTGGCCTGGGCTGTAGTTCTCTTCGCCGCCACCGCCGCTGTCCCTGCCGCTCGCAGTCGCCGTAGCAGAGTGGCTGCCCGCGAGCGGAGGTTGCAGGTCGGCCACTTCAACTGAGCCCCAGCTGTCTCGGTACAGCTCCCTTGATTCAGTCCCACCAGTAAGATCGCCGCCTTTTGGTTGCTGCCGCCGTCGCAGGTCGTTCTGGGCGCTGCGCCGCAGGCTCTCCGCATACGCCCGCGGGTCTTCGGCGATCCACCTATGCAAGGAGGTCATTAGTGTGTGAATGACCACCACGCTCTCCGAGCGAAGCAGTTGCTGCTGATCGGACGAGAGCCACGGGTAGGCGTCGCCGTTGGCATCAACGTGGTCAAGGAAGGTCATCTCCACGACGTGTTCCACAAGCAGCTCTAGCATGCCACCGTACTCTGCGCCAGGGTCGAAGGCAGGGTTGCAGTCGTAGTTGATGAAGAGCGACACGCACAAGTGAGGCACTGTAAATAGCTGCCGTATCATCGACAGAACCGCGTGCTTCTGGCGGAAGCTGGCGTACTGTGAGACCATCAGCGGGAACAGGAAGGCACCCAGCAACGTATGCAGCTCACGCGCCATGTGGTAGTGCAACTTACGCAGTAGCGTCCCAAGCAGGTGTGCAGCTCGCTCGAAGAACGTGAACGGCACCGCCATGGCGAGGTTCTTGACTAGGCACCCCAGCAGCTCATATTTGCAGGCATGCAGCACCAGAGACATCCACGTTGCGCAGCGATGCTCCTGCTCGCAATTCGCTGCGGGAAGCTCGTCCAACACACACTCGAGCACCCACAACCCAAGAGCACGCACGCGCACGTCACTGTTCGCGGCGTTTGGTGTGCCGCTGCACGGACATGACGCGCATCGACACATGCGGCGCACTACTATCAGCAAGTCCTTCAGAGGGCTTGGAAGGGCGCCATCCACGGTGCCCAGCGTCGACAGCGCATGTAGAACGAGAGACTCATCGACGCTGTTCCGGAACAAAGTATGCGGGTCGAAGGAAAGGTTCATCAGGGAAGGGGATGAGTGGAAGCTGAGCGGGGTTGCCGCAGGACTGGCGCCTGTAGTAAAAGACCGCTGTGACCGCAGCGGAGACTTGGTCAAGTCTGAATCTCCCTCGTTGCTGTGGGGCTCATCGCTTACGAGCTGCAGCGACAACGTCGGGGCCTCATCAGGCACCGGGGGCTTCGATGAGGAAGCCGGCACGTTCAAGGCCCACTCGCCACCGCCGTTTTCTCTGTCCCCTGAGCACAGCGGTTGCTCCGCATGATGCGGTGATGGGAAAGCGGTCGGCGCGCTGACAGTCTCGGAGCTTGCCTCCTGCTCCTGCTGCAGCTGCGCGGCAGCATCGACGAATGGTTGGTCGCTTGAGCATGGCGCCGTCGCGGTGGCTATCGGTACGGCCGGGAAGCAACCAGAACGCGGCGAGGCTGGCGGCACCACCTCCATTCTTTTCGAGGGCACGACATGAATCCAGGTGTAGGGCTCGTTGTTATCCACATCCACGGTGTAGTCGGCGAGGATGGTGTCTGTGGAGAAGACAGCGTGTGCCGTAGCGTGGCTGTCAGTGCCACCAAGTGCGCCATCGTACTTTCCCATGGCAACGAAGGCGTGCACGATGCGGTGCACCGCCGCCCGGAGCGCCAGATGAGCCGCGTATCGCGCAGTATCCTGCATCCCACCTGCTGCCGCTTTGAAGCAGGATTCGATGACTCGAATCGCAGTGTGTCCGCGGAAGGACCCCGCCATGCCGAAAGCCTCGCTGTGGGAGCGGCGCGCAGTGAAGCCGTCGGCCTCTCTCCCACCGCTCGGAGAGCCTGCCCCTTCCCTGCTCCGGCGGGGTGGATGGGGCCTGCTGGAGACCAACTCGCACACCAGACGCAACGCGCGCGTCTGCACCGTAGGCTCCGAAAAACTCTGCAGTATGCACTCGGACAGTGCGTAGAACACGCCGGTGGCAACGGAGACAGACATGCGGCCGGGCCGACGTGATGCACGGCGTCCTTTTGAGGCGCCCCCGCTGCCGACGGGGGCCTCAGGACACAGAAGTGACGGGTCCACGATGACCGTGACGAGGAGGTCGAAGGGCACCGGCATATCGCGCAGCAGTAACTCCAAGGCGGTGATAGTGTACTCTGTCAGCTTCCGCCGCTTCCAGAAGACGGCGCTGAGCACGTAGCCCCAGACAGCGGCGCTCTGAAATGCGGTGCAGAGCGGAAGACTGCTACTGCACTCTGTCGCAGTTCCAGTAGGTCGCCTCGCGCTGGCTGCCCTCCCATGACTGAGGGAAGGATTCGACGAGCGTTTCTCCGCCCTGTTTGCGTCGTCTTCCACTGAGACGGCGCAGCCCTGCCGCGGGGGTGAGCCGGCCGAGTCGGTCGACGGCCGCGCCGAAGGCTCTCCCTTGACCGTAAGCGGCGCCTCAGCAGTTGGAGTCCTACCGAGTGCGTCGGCTGTAGTGATAGGCCCCATCCCTCGCTCGCTTGCCGTAACGGGGGACGTGTTGGCGGGCAGCGCCGGCGGTGACCTCTTGACTGGATGAGGCACTGGCGAAGCGGAGCCGCGGTCATGGTTGGCTCGATCCTGGGCATCGAGGCTCGAGAGCGCTGATGCCCCGGCGTTAGAGTCACTGCGGCGCGGGGGGGCCAGGACAGACCGCCCCATCATGGCCAGTGCTGACTCGGCAGCCTTAACTCCATGTCGCAGCTCTGCCTTTACGGCTGCATTTGAGACTGTCAAGTCCACGCGGCGGTGGATCTCGCGAAGCACAGCACGGCACGCTTGGGCAGTGCGGTGCACCGACTCTGGCGTCGGGCTTGAACCCATCCGGTATGCCGAGGATGACCAAGGACGCAAGGGCCTGCTCGCACGGAACAGAAGGAGAGGATGAAATGACCTACAGAAAGGCGGTGCCAGTCACAGTCCAACGGACTGTGACTGGCACACACACACACAGATATATATATTTATATATGCTTGTGGCGAAGGTGGACGGTTACAGAAAAACAAATGAAAGCAGCTAAGCGAACGAGAAAGCTGTGAATGCTCGCACCGGCAGTGCACGCTGACACGACTGGCTCAGTGTATAAGCTCGGCGAGGAGAAGGGGGGGCTACCATTCACTCCTAAAAGCCAGGGTCAGCAGCGGCAAGTGAATTGAACCCTGAGAGCATCGATGTCACAGAGCAACGTGAAAGGCGCGCTGCAAGGCAACGCCGAAGTCGCAGTCGACCGAAGAACTTCAGGGGAAGAAAGGTAGAAAGAGAGGGAGACAAAGACGTCGCTAGAATGGCCCAGGCGGCGCTCGTCTTACACAATGACCAATGTAACGGTCGGTGTCGCTGTGTCGTCCGAGAAGGCAAGAGGGGGTGATTATGCAGCAGAGAGAGAGAGACCGTGTGGAGAGGAGGCAGCCTGATAATGCACGCACGCACGCGCATGCCCATCAAGATACAGCGCAGGTATTCCAGGAACGAAGAGCGAAGGTGAAAAAGAGGCGGCGCGAGGTGATTTTACGACTGAAAAACACCTCTTGGAAGAAGAGGGCACGTCACCGACACCTCTGGCGAGTCGTGGCTGCTGCGGTGGATAAGCGAATCGATGTGTGTGGGAGGGGGGGGTCGGATGCGGGCGTGCATACACACACACTGCTTCGAGACTACAGCTGCTCGCCCCCTTCCCCCCTCCACACACACACAAGCACACACCCTTTCTTCCGTGGAGCTATGAAGAGCTGCAGAGACCCGTGAGAGCTTCGCTCCAGCGAGCCCGCACACCATTATTCACATGGCTGATATTTTCGCCCATCGAATAGAAGGGAACGACCTCGAGAGAGAAAGAGCGTCGACGCCGAAACGCTGTCGGCGTCATTCTGGTCCTTGACGATCTGAATGCATTGGGTGTATGACTACACGTGGCTGTGCGTCCTGGCACACATCTCAGCTACGGCAACCTGCGCACACAGGTCCACTCGATTCCTCTACGCGATGGAGTACCGACTCAGCAGCTCTAGCGTCTTGTTCCACACTCGTCTCTCGTAGGCGTCCGTGGGCGGCGCCGGCGCCGCCCCTGCAGCACTAGCGGCCAAGTCGTCCCGCGATACCGAGCGTGTGGGGCTCGATATCCGACCCGCTCCTGTGCCTCCGCTGCCGCCGTGCCTGCCCAGTGCGCCAGCGAACGACAACCCAGAATGCTCGCGGCGTGGTGAGACACTTGTGGAATATTCGGAGACGAGCGATGGTGCTGCACGGCGCACATCGTTGTTGGCGTGGCGAGGGAGTTTGTTGAAAACCAAAGACTGCTCCCGCGCGCGTGGCGACTGCCCAGGACGCTCCCCGCGTCGTGGAGAAAGCAGGGCGCCTTCGCTGCTCTCTAGAGGGGGCGCGCTGGCGTCACCACCTCCACGGGTGTGCCGCCATGCCCCGGCACCGCCGCCGCTCCCTCTCGAATCATACGGATGAGCCGGCTCCCGGTGTAAACCTGCGATGGGTGCTGCCGTGCATAGAACCTCCTCTGCAACTCGCATGGCATTCTCCAAGGACACCGCAGTGCGTGGCACTGCACGGTCAAGGCTGGCAGATGGCAATGGAGGCGGAGGCAAAGGCGCGTAACCTGGCGCCGGTGAATGCACTGAGGGTGGGTGGCGCCCGAAATCACCACCCCCATCAGGTTCGTCCATCACTCCACTCCCAGATGCGAGCTGAAGCGGGCTGCGTAGAGGTGTCCAGCGATGTGGAGCTGCGCGGTGCCCGGCACTCAGCAAAGAGCCCGCGGATTGGCTGGTGGGTATGGGAGCCTGTGAGCGAGGAGAGCCGTCAGTATCGGGAGCGGATGAGGTGGGGCTGCGCGTTGCCGATGAGCCATGCAGCACCGGGGAAGAGCTGCTTCCACTGCGTAGTTTGGGAGACGAAGCGGTCCCATCGCTACCGCCGAGGTCTATCCTTGAGCGAGCGACGGCGCTGAGCGGCCCTGCGTGGCCACCAGCAGCGGCTTTAGTCGAGGTAGCAGCGCCAGATCTGTGTGGTGCAAGGGGGTGCGAAGGCTTCAGCAGGCGCAGCCGCGTCAGAAAGTGCTGGCGCTTCTCCTCTGCTAGGGAACAGCGCAGCAAAAGCGCCTCTTGGAGACTGCGGGTTAGCATTGCGTGGTACTCGGAAAACAGGCGGTCTTGCAACGCGCAGACCAGCTCCTCCTGCAAGGGATGCATCTGTGCGTTGGGTGCGGTGATGTGAGGTGTGGAAAGGGCAAGGCCACTAGCAGAGCTCGCGTTGTTGCTGGCTAAGTCGATCTCTTGGCTACGCAGTGTGCGACGCAGCGCACGCACCTCCTCCTGCAGTGCTGTCACCTCTGCCTTCGCACGTACGCTTTCATCGGCGAGGCGAACCGCGTCGCTGTGCGGCCCATGTACGCCCGGCGCAAGAGGTTCCATTGCCGCGGTAGGTCTCTGCACGCGTAACAGCTGGCGCTGCTGCTTTACAAAGTCTATGACCGGAGGAACCAGCGTATGCGCAAGCTCTATGTAGAGCTCCTCCATCACGCGCTGTAGCGCCGCCGGAACGCGCTCCCCTTCTCGAATGTCCATTATTGCATCGAGCAGCTTCATTGTGGCCGGAGTTGCCGCTGCTGCTGCGACGCGCGACATGTTTAGCGCCAGTTCATCCATCGAGGGGGCGAATGGCAGCGGCGACACAGCTTTCGGCGCGGACCAAGGCCGGTCGTGAGTTGCACAGTCGTCGCGCAGGCTGCTCACGCACGCTTCGGGGCCTTCGACATTGCTGCTTCTATTCAGCTGCGCATCTCCGATCTGCTTGCTCAAAGCTGCCTCCACTGCTTGAAGCGTGGCTTGGGCCTCGGCAGCCATCACACGATGTGCTTCTAGCTCGGCGAGACTCTCGCTCCGCTGCGCCTGCAAAAGCGCCTCCACTTGCTGCAACACCTGCGCCTCGAACACTCGATGCTGCTCCTCGGTGTACAAGGTAAGATGTGGCATGAAGGATGCCGGTGAGGAAGGGAGCGATGCGTGTGCGGCGGACTGCGACGAGGTTGCCGCCGGCGCCGGCGGCGATGAGTTGCGCAGCGCCGCCAGCGTCCGACTCTCACCGAAGTCGCTGTAGTTCTCCCCGTCTCGGCTGGCGGTGGCTTTGTGGGTGATGGCTGACGTCGGTGGCATCAGGGCACTGGCCAGGTGGTGGCGCGGCGAGGGAGGGGAGGGGTTGGATAAGGTGCCGGTGGTATCTTTCAAAGGCTGGGACGCCGGAGACGCAAGACAATCCAAGCAGTACGACGGTGGTGGCCTTCGATCATCACCCACGGCGCCTCGGCCCTCGCGTACGCTATCCTTCTGTTCGTTCATTGCAGAATCACCAGTGTTAGCGGTGGCAGATGCTACGCCGTCCTCCCCGTTCTCCTCCACGCGCGTGTTGTACGCCGCCTTCGACAAGTAGTACGAGAGCAGACGCCTGGGAGAGTCGGCGACAGTCGAGGTGGAGCCGCGATTGTTCGGTGGCGGCGGAAGCCGTCGGCGCGGGGACGATGCTGGCCTCGCTGCCGGCGTGTAGAGAAGCGGTTTGCGGAGTGCGGACGGCCGCGACATCATCTCTGCGTACGAGCGCCCTGGCATGTGGGGGGCAATGAAGGAGAAAATTGGAACAACTCTCTTTGAGTGCGGGTGAATGAGCGAGAAGCAAATGTGTCTACGGGTAAGCAGATGGGAGACTGTGTGGGAGGCGGGTGACCCAGCAGCCGCAGAAAAAAGCCCGTGGCACAGGGAGCTGTCGGCGACGACGCGCTGTCTGTGAGGCGAGTGGGACTGCACACGGTGATGAGCCGATGGGAGAAAAGGCGAGCGCGCGGATGAGACAACGCTTCACCAGTATCACCCACGGCACATGCACCCAAAGGCAAACGCGCAGTAGTAAAGAGAGTCAGTCATGAGCCAGAGGTGCCCGTGTACGGTTACCGGCAGCGGACCCGCACCCCCCCCACAGAGCAACCGAGGAAGGGATGAAGGGAGGGGAGGGGGGCCAAGGCGATCGAGGTGCCGTTGCACGTCTCTCCTCCGTAACGCGCCGCGCTCCAACGTGAGCGAAGAGGAGCAGAAAAAGAGAAAGCGGTTGGAGCATCTGAATAAGAGCGGGGGAGGGGGCAGCGCTGCACACACGTTTGCGCATAGGTGTCCATCAGAGGGAACAAGACGAGCAGGCGATGCTTGCCGCAGAGGGACGGAGAGATGATGGCAAGCGAGACGAGAGGGGAAAGCGCGCTCTCAGCCTCTCCTCTTGTTCGGGTCTGCTGCTCTTGCAGCTGTACCGCGCGAGACGCCGGCGCAACCTTTCGCTTCGCTTTTTCCTCTTTGGCGCTCTTTTGTGCTCGTCTCCCTCTCCTTCGTTAATTTAGTCGGCCCTCCTTCGGGCGACTTTGAGTGCCGTTCTCGGCGCGCGGATGCGTGTCCGGCTGGCATGAGGCAAGGCGTCACCAATGATAAACACGTGACGGAAAGGGGAGGGGAGGCGGGTGGCGGCAAACACACCCAGAGACGCAGAAATGTCGGGAGAGGAGGAGGGGGGCACATATGTGTGTATATGTGCCTGTCTGTGATGTGCCGAGGAGAGTCGTGAGGACAAGGGATGGCGGTATTGTGAGCTTTGTGCGTGTATGTGCGGGGGGGGCAGCAAGGAGCGTCTGGGACGGCAGATTCGGCCCCTTTTCCGCCCCCCTCCCCTCCGTCGTGTATGAGGGATGTGGCCTATCCAACACGTTCGCGGCTGTTTTTTTTTTTTGCCTTGCCCTCACGTCGAGCTATGCAGCACATGTCTGAGTATGCACGCGTGTGCGTTGCGGTAGTGGTGGGTGTGCAACTTGACCCTCTGTGTACTCTGCAGAACGCCCTTTTTTGGACTCCTCCGTCATTGCCCACTGCCGTCGCCTTCCGCGGCAGATCCTCTGGCATCTGCGGACTCGCATACCGACCAGCTCCTTGTACGTGTCATCGCTCATAGCGAGAGAGAGAGGAAGCGGGAGGGGTGGGGAGCTGCTGTGTGCAGGATTCGCTACATAACGGTGCAGCATCTCTGTGCCTTCTGCTTGAGCTCTTTTTTAGAAAAGCGCGAGGCGGTTGCCGCCCTGTTCTCAGGGGCGCTCTGTGCGCTTCTTCCAGTGCCCGCAGCGAAGGGAGGAGCGGATGAGGTGGGAAGCGTCGCAGCGTTCTCGTCTGCTTGGTCCTTATCCGGCCGAGCTGCTGCCTCGTTCACCTTTGAAAGGGTGCTGGACACCGTTGCTTGTGGCATGACTTTTCCCTTGGCAGGCCTCGCGCGCGCCGTTGCTGAAGCTTCCCGACGGCTTGTCAACGACTCGTCGTCGTTCCTGCGTGGTGTCGCGACGAGAGAGGGCGGCTTCGTCTCTGCAGGCGGAGCAACGGTCACAGGCGACGTCGTAGATGACGCTGTATCAGCACCGTCTCGGGAGTCTGTTGGAGGAGCGGCGTTCACGGCCGTCGCGACCCGATCGATGAGCGGCGCCCGAGCTGCCTCTCGATTCAGGGTGCAGGACGGGGGTAGAGTCGGGGCCGTCCCACGTGGTGTCACGCTACTGGACGTGGAGGGGGCTGCTGTTGTGGGGATGGTGGGGATGAACGGCGGCGCGGCCAGGCCTTCTGGTGGCGGCGGCTGGGGCGCTGGGGCAAGCCGCACTGACATTTCCGCGTTCTGCGGCGCGCTGCCTGTTTGCGCGATCGAAGAAAGCAAAGAAGGATGTACTGTTACCGACGACGACGCAGTTGTCACGGAAGCGGTACGGGGCGGCGTTTCGGAACGGCTTCTGGCTTTGGATGGAGCAGAGTCGCCATCACGACGGCCGGGCAGCGATCGGGCTGCCGTCCCTTGCAGAAGCAGAGGCCTCGAGTCAACCCTGGTCAACGCCGGCCTGCCTCCAATCCTCTGCTCACTCGCAGTAGCGGCAGTGGGCGATCCACTGATGCTCGTAGTTGAGGTGCCTGCAGTGGCTTCCTGCGGAGCCCGAGACGCTGCTACGAAGGCGCTCCTTCCCTTCCGCACCTCTCCCGCTATGTCAGACACGGGTATGATCTGAGATGACCTTCCGGGCGGGCTCGCCGAAGGGCGCGAGGAGACGCTGCCAGTAGCTGCCGCGTTGGGAGAGCCGGAGGAGGGCCGCGCTGTGGCGCAGCGAGAGCTCGGCTGCGCCTCCAACACCGCAGACGATGCGCCGGTCGAGGACCGCCCGCCCACTCGGTGACGCACCGCTGAGAGAGCGGTCAGCCGACTCTGCGACGGCGAGTTACGACTCGTTTCTTCGCGCTCCTCCCTGACCCTTGCCGGCTGCTTCTCCACAGTCTTACGCGGCGCACTGGTAGATGGTACAGGAAGAGGACTGTCGTTGCACTGCTTACTGCTGTCGCCCTGCACCGGCGAAACCGAAGCGCGCTGCAGTGCAGATAGCTCTGGAGGAGGGAAGGAGACTGGGGCGACCAGCGGCGCATGCGTCGCGCCGTTTGGGTGGACGATCCAGCTCTTCGGCGAGGTGGTATTGGAGGGGATTATACACTTCGTGCTGATAGGCTGCTGGTCGCACGGATGGCGGCTCGGCGAGGTCTGCATAGGACTCAACGAAACAAGTGATGCAGCCGCCGCCGTGTTGAGCGGAAACTTCTTCGTCGAGCCTTGGGAGACGGCGGGTCTGCCGCCGCCATTGTGTGGGAGCGACACTTCAGGAGCTGCCGCGGCCTCGGCCTTCAGACCCTCGGCCGACGCAGGACCGGAGCGTGTGGTGGTGCCGGTGTTGGTCGGTCCGCCAGATGTGGATAGCTCGAGCTCCAGGCTAGTGGCCAGCACGTCTCGTGATTGATAACTGCGAATGATGTGCGTGTTCAAGGTCCTAAAAGAGTCGCTGGTGGCGCTTCGCCCGTCATCGCTCGCCGCAGACGACAGGGGATACTGAAACCCACGTGCGCCGTAAAACGTCTGCTGGGAGCTAATCGAGTCGTGACGCGGGCGGGTGCGACAGCGAATCACCGGCTGCGTCGCGCTGCTCTGCGACAGCAACGACGTTGAGCGCATGTGTACACGCTGGGTGGGATTGTGGGTCTCGTTGTACCGCGCCCGGCGCAGCAGGCCTTTTGCGGTGCGCTGCGCCGCCGTCCGGATGTGCAGGTTGGCGGGTGAGCGATCGCCAAAGTCGCCCGACGGTCCTCCGAGGGAGCCCTGGCGACTGTGCGGCGTAGCGAACGACGGCGAGTTCACGGAAGACAGCGCCGTGGTCACGCCCGGATTCGGCGACCGTATCCCGACGCTGCTGTTGCTGACCCCCATCATCGCCCTCTTCTCCTTCTGCGCCCGCCTCTTCTCGCGGAGGCGCTCTTTCTCCTCCTTCGCCTGGCGCTTGGCTCTCCGCAGTACCTCCCAGTAGTCGGCCTCCCAGAAGATCTCCTCCGCGTCCGGCACAGGACGGCGCGCCATCAACGCCTTGGCGGCCATGTCCATCGAGTCGTCCGTTGGCGACAGCTGCAGGTACTCAAAGGCATCAGAAATTCGACTGACTGCCGCTGTCGCCGCAGCAGCTGCCTCCTGGTCCTCGGCGCAGATAATGTTGTTGAGCGTTATGACTGGAAGGTCGCTGTATGCGCCGGCCAACTTGCTGACGGAGCACCCTGTGGCCTCGCTCAGCTGAATCACGGTGGGCGGCCGGTACACAGTTCGGGTCGGTCCTTCCTTGATGGAGCGGAGGTAAGGCACGCACTGCAGCGCGGCTGCCCAGCGCTCGCTCGCCACTGATGCGACCATGGACGGCGAGCCCGCTGAAGACGACGGTGCCAGCGGCAGCCATGGAATCGGCGCACCGGCGGAAACGGTCGCCGGTTGAGGAGAGGAGGAAGTCGCGGCGGCTGGGGTAGGAGAAGGGTTCTTCATGAATGCAGAAGAGGTGGTGGAGGGGAAAGAGAAAAAAAAGGTGACGCCCTCCGTTGTGTGCGAGTGTGTGTGTGCGCGCGCGCCTGCGTGTTGCTAAGGAGTAAGAGCAGCCGCAAGCCGAAGAAAAAAAGGGAAGTGAAAAAAGGTCAGTCCGTTACAGAGGGGAGGGTGTCACAGAAACAAAAAAAGAAGGGAAAGCAGGGAGCGTGTCAACAGCGGCGTGAAGAGGGGCAGGGGGGGAGGGGCAGAGGCCTCATGTGCCTCTGTTGGTTTCTTTAAGGCGAGGAGACGGAGTGGATGACTGAGCTGTGATTTGTTCCTTCGGGTGGAGAGGGGAGGGGAGGGCCAAAGCGGCTTGAGAATTCTCGGGGTATGTGTGTATATGTATTATATATATACATATACCAGCAGCTGTGCACACGCGTCCAACCCAAGATGCCCCTTCAAATAAGTGCCCGTCGGGGGCAAGAGAAAGAAAGGGGGAAAGACGTGAGAGCGGAAAACGCAGAGGAAAGGGAAGGGGAAGCGTTTACCAGGCGCTGATATGCATCCACCGTTGCGTGGCAGGCAGGAGCGGAGGAGGCCCAGCAGCAAGCACGGCAAGAGAGGCGCACAGCGGAGGCCCTAACGAACACGCACACTCACCGTCGCACTTGGGGGCTCGTGTATGCCTGTACACTCGCGTGCACACGCACTCAAAGGAACGAAGAAAAATCGGCGACTTGCCTTCTCTTTTTCTGCAAACGATGCAGCCCTGCTGGGGCCCAATCGCAGTCGAATGCCCCTCCCTTTCTTCACAGAAAGAGCAACACGGTCGCTTGGCGAGTCGGGTCTTGGCTGATGGGGAGGACGAAAACAGCTGCACGAGCCCTGGGTTGCAGAGGCGTAGGCACACGAATAGGGCTACACACGCACACGCGTGTATACATGTATATGTACAGGTTTACTGGCGCGTTTATGGGCGTGTGAAGGAGTGTTTGAGCGAAGGCGCAGTGTGCGGGAGGAGGAGGAGCAGAGAGAAGCCCAAAAAAAAAAGCGAGGAAACGTTTACGGGGGCGTGCGCCAACGCAGCAGAAAAGAGCGTCAGGCGAGGTAAAGCGATGGGGCGGAACGAGAAAGGGGAAGTGCGCCGAGGGAGAAAGCAGACGGCCTCAGAGAGAGAGAGACGGTGAAGGGGGGTAAGGGACGTGAGAGAGAGACCGGGCCGCACAGATACGCATGCAGAGACGCTGAAAGGAGGGGGAGGGGCGCGGTGTGTGTCGAGTCGTTTGAGGAGAAACCTCCCTTCTTTTTCGCGGCCCCTTCCTCTCTCCCCCAGAACCTCACCCCCGGCTTTTTTTTCGAAGCGTGGACTCGCAATGTCGGAGGCAGGCACGCATACACGTACGCCGCCTCCCGGGGAGGGAAGAAGAGAGGGCATCCACACTTCTTGTTGCCTTTTACTCCCCCCCATGCCAGGCACACACACACACGCACCTACTCCCTCGGACGGTGTCGAGCCTCTCACTCCAGCTACCGCAAAGTTCAAAGTCGTGCCGCATCACGATCTCCTGCGCGTTTTTTGCTTCCTCCATCTGTCTCCCAGCGGCGCCTGCAGAGGTGCACGAGTTGAGGGTAAGCGGCCTGCAGTTTTTTTCCTGGTGTGTGTGTGGTATTTTTTTTAAAGAAGTAAGGGAGGCGTGCGATTCGCCTCTGCCGCTTCAACAACTGTCCTGTCGACACGTCCCGGCGCACCGGCGCATGTACACATACGGATAGACGCCACGAGAAGCACCTCTGTTACCTTAATCCACCGACTCCATGAGAACAAGAAAAAGGGGGCTCCGTCGGCGGCGGTCATACAAAAATCGTCCCGTTTTTTTTTCTCCTCCGCTCCGCACACACGCATTCACACGCACGCACGCTCGAGACCTCCACACCACCTGCCCGGCGGGTCGCACTGGTAGTGGTGATTGGGGGGGGAAAGGACGATGCTGTAGCCGGACGCGAGGATGGGTGTAGTGGAGAAAAGACGGCCACTGTAGAGGAGCGCCGCCGTCCCCGCCTACCTCACCTTCCAAGGAGGGCCAACTTCACCAGCGCTTCCTTCGGTGGACGGCATCGGCTCCATCGCACCACTGCCGCTTGTTACCACTTCATCTCCTTCCTATAACTCTAGTACTGGCCTGTCATAGCAGCACCGCTAGCGGCCGCGGCCGGAGATGAAGACGACGAGGCTGCACTGCTGCCGGCGCCCGAGCCTCTCTCCACAGACGAGAGCAGAGTCGAAGGGCGAAACAGCGGGGCTCGGGCGTGAGTCTGTAAGCCATTCCCCGTAGTGCTATGGGGGTGCTGGTACGCCGCGCTCGCCTCGCCGAGAACCCCAGAGACGGGTACGGTGGCAGCACCGCTGGCGCTAACGGCTCCACGAAGTACAGCTGCCGCTGCGCCACTGTGGCTTCCGTGCTCTCCAGCAGATGCGGCGGCCCTCGCCAACTGCTCTGCTAATTCCCTCGAGCTCACCTGCAACAGCGGGGCTGCCAATGTCGTGGGTCGCCAGAGTGGCAGCACAGAGGCCCTATCCACGAGCAGCTGAGGGTCAACATCGCATGCCGCTACCGGCTTCCGCGCCCCCCACGCCTTCGACGAGGCCGATTGGAGGCTGTGCAAATACGATAGCACCACCTGAAGCCGCTGCGCCTGTGTCGCATCAGCGGGAGTGGCTGAGCTACACGCCTGCAGCGCATCCTCGTAGCGCTGGAGAAGAATATGGAAGGAGATGAGAGCGGCCTCACGCTGGCGAACCCCCTCCGCACCCTGAAGCGTGCGCTCGATCGTCTCCGCCGCGGGACTCCCAACCTCCACCCATCCGCGCATCGCAGACACGCTTCCCGCGTGCAGCGCCGCATAGGCCAACGGCTGTGCTGCCAGGTGCCTTAGCTCCGGGAAGCTACGCATCACTTCGTACAAGGCCTCAATCATCGGCGACGAGCCAGCGCGCACCGCCACGCAGAGAAGCCGCATTGCCACCGCGACCGGAACACCCTCACCGGCGCCTGTGTACGCCGCGATGCAGATCGGGATCAGCCGAAGCAAGACGTCAAGCGCGGCAGCATGGGCAAGGCCGTTCACGACAGGCGCCAGCAGTCGCAAGAATGGAGGCGCGCCGAGGTGCTGCACCGTGGGCCCCATCGCGTGGACGAACGACTTATTCCGCTCTGTCTCGGCCACCTCCGCGGGGTTGAGCCCGTGATCGACCGCGTAGCAGGTGAAGGCCCATGCGTTCAGCTCAGTCGGTATGTCGAACAAGAACAGAAAGGACTCGCGCCACTCGCGCTGCTGCTGCTGCTGTTGCTCCGCCGGCGAGGACTGCGCCTGTGCACCACTCGCATCACTACGATGCTCCAGACCCACGTAACTATAGTAGAGGATGAAGAGCGCCATGTCAGGGGTGACAGCGTCCATCTTCGCGAGCGCCGATGTCATGGTCAGCGACGCGTCGGCGGCTGAAAGGCCCAGCCTGTCGAGTATCACCTCGACACAAAGCGGCGTAGCCGCTTGCCACATCGCCAATTCTGCAACGGAGCTCTGATAGACACTTTCGCGGCGAAATGTGTCGTGCATAAGCGACTTCCACTGCGCCTGCGCTTCCCCACTTATCGCCGTCGCTTCGCTGAGACGCAATACGTCTTTCACCGGCCCCGATACAGTGTGCATGATGCCAAGACGCGCGAATAAGGTGTACGCCGAGTGCTCTCGAAACAGCTGAGTGGCGCGTTGCAGAAGTCGGCACGGCAGGCTCTCGCTAGCTGCCAAGTCTCTCACACTCGCAGACTGCTGCTGCCGGGTGAGGAGAGCATAGAGAGCGTGCTGCGCCTGCATCAGTCGATGCAGTAGCAACTCGGCATCTTGCGCGCATGTGAGCTGCCGGGCGGCGGTTTGAAGCTCCTTCAGCAAAACTTCACAGCCACGGCAGTGACTGCTCAGATCGCCTTCGGCGCACTGCATAATGGTCAGCGCCAAGGACGGCGCGGCATCAGGCGCGCCGGCAGAGGCGGCGGGAGCAGCAGCTGCACTTCTGAGAAGGGTTGCCACGTACAGGGGCCCGGCGCCTGGTGTACTTTGAGAGAGAAGATGAAACTGCCCTCGCTCAAAGCGTACCCCGTAGAGTTTCTCTCCGTAGCAGACTTCGTGCCGCTGAAACTGCAGCTGCGCCGCCGGAGGCGCGCCGTGCAGACGCACCGTACCATAATGCAAGCGCTGCTGCCCCGAGCCGGGAGTATCCGTTGTCGTGAAGGCAAAGTGAAGCACCGTCGCGCGCGGCTCAGCGTGAATCTGCACCTGCTCCATGACCAGGTTGCCGTCATGGCTGCTTTGTGCACAAGAGACTCCTAGCTGCGCCTCCAGAACCTGCGCCACGGTCATCAAGTTCTGAGCCTGACCTCCCCCGCCGGCGCGTGCCGATGCCCATGACGACTGCTGCAGCTCTTCGTCGTTCTCAGTGTTGGTACCAGTGCCGCTTTCCTCGCAGCACCGCACCGCCACGACGGAGCTGTCCGAGTACACCGCCCATAGAGTTGTTGCACCACTCCATGCCACACGCAGCGGGATCGCAGACGGCGATCCGCGAGAAGGGAGCTGCACAGTCTGTAGCACATGAATGCTGCTGAGCTCATTCGCCGCGAGGAAAGCCTGTCGAGCCGCCGCCGCCGGCTCTGCGCACTCTTGCGCGGTATATGCTGCAGGCACCTGCGGCACTGGTCGCACACCGCACAGCGCGGCTACGCCGTTGCTAAGTACGACGGTCACCTCGGCACGACCAACACGGCCTGGGCCCATGCAGCAGACAGGACCTTCCTCGAAGCGGAGCGTCTGCAACTTGCCCAGCTGCGGGGTGCAGGCGCACAAAGTCCGCGGGTCCTTCAGGAAAGCGGCCATGTCCAGCGTCACCACACCTGTGACGGAGTCGCCAGATTCGACGCGGAAACACTGGATGGGGCAGTATTGCAGCTGCATAGGGGTCGAGGATGCACCTGAGACTCCGTCATCAATACACACCTCAGCCAGCCGCTGGCAGCCAGAGAAGAAGACGACTTTCGACCGTCCCTCTACACGCACAGGGTAGTCAGCACTCGGGCATGCCCTCGAGGTCTGAAGCAGCGTCACGCGGCAAGCTACAACGGCGGCGGCGTTGACGGCTGCTTCCTCGATGCACTCTTCCTGTGCCATCACGGCTGCGTCGGCCAGCTGCGCACCCGCGTAGGCGTGTACCAGCACACGCGACGGCAGGTAAGTTTGCTCGCTCACATCCGTCGCGGCAGGGTCGACGACGAGGTGGTTCATGCCGTTCAAGAATGACACCACCGCGCCGTTGTTGCCCCCGCAAAAGCGAGCCGCATCGACGGGCTGAACGGTGAGCCGACGCTTACGGTACATGAGAGTCAGCGACGCGCCCTGCTCACTTGTGCCGGTGCTTCTCGGGAGATTCTGTAACCTTTTGTGTGCGCACGTGGGTGCGTTCAACGCCTCCATCCTCTTTCCTTTTTTTCTGGAAGTACGCACCCTCAGTGCGCATGACTATGTGTGTAAAGAGAGTGGGAAGGGAGGGGGAGAGAGGGGCGAAAGAGAGGAGACGTTGACAGCAGCACAAAGGTGTGTGTGTGTGTATGTGCAAGTGCCGCGAGAGCGTTGCTCATTTTATACGACACCGACCATGGCGCTCACGCAGCGGCTGAGGGAGGATGCGGGCAAAGAGAGGTGTGGATGCCTCGCCCCACACTACCTCGCGCCTTCAAGGATGGTGAAGACCACCGCACGGGTAAGGATGTTCTCTGGTGTGGAGCGCGCATTCGTGTCACGTAGGCCTGTAGTCCAGCCGGGTGACGACCGGCATTGATTGTTTTTTCTTCGCACCTCGTTTGGTAAATGGAAGAGGTCAGCGAGGGAAGAGGGAAATGGGCGTTCGACGCGTTGGAAGAAGGAAGTCCTTCATTAAGCAACGAAGAACGCGAAGGAGCAGACTCGCCCAAACACACACACACGCACACGCCAGAACTGTCCCTCACGCTTTCCTTCTTCGTAGCCCCCTCCCAAGAGCAACTCCTGTCCCCCGCCTCACTCCTCTATCCGCCGCCACTGAAGCGCTCCGTCCAGAGACGACACATTCGTAGAAACAGTAGTGCCGTCAAGGTTGCGTCTGTGAGGGCGCCGTGGCGGTTGACAGCACGATCTGCGGCCCCATCGACGCTCAAAAACTTGCATAGAGCGTCGAGACTGCTTGCCAGATGCGGGTACGCAACATGCGCCCACTGCCGAGTGCACGTCAGAGGGTATAGAGGGTGCCAGAGTACTCGGTAGCCGCACCGCCTCAGATGCTGCTCAAGGAAACGCGCGTCGAAGAGCGCATTGTGCGCCACCAGCGGGGGGAAGTGAAGGTCACGCTGCATCGCGGGCTGCGCAGTCTCCGGGGGCGTGGGAGTGGGCCCGAGGGTGTCGGTTACGATGAGGGCCAAGTAGGCCGCCAACTCACTTGCCACCACCGGCCACGGTGCACAGTCGCGCACCGTCTCCCACGTGATGCCATGAACAGCCGTGGCAGCTGCAGAGATGCGGCGGTGGCTGGAGGGCCGCACATAACGGTGGAACACCCGCTCACCGCGCGTCCATAGCCCCTCGAGCATGCTGCTGTCGCTGTGCTCATCCAACGACGGCGCGCAAGGAGCGGCGTACTTCGAGCCTGCTGAGGTCGTTCGTGAAAGCGGCGTCCATCGCAGCTCCACGCAGCCCACCTCGAGGATCTCATCTGCCGTGGCTGAGAAGCCCGTAGTTTCGAGGTCGATGACGACGCAGCTGAACGGCGCAGAGTAGCGGTCGGCCACAGGTGCGGAGCCGAAGACAGGAGTCGAGGAGCACGAAATCAGAGATGACGCCGGCGCCTCGCTAACTTCCTGCGGCGAGGCGCAAAGCCCAATGGTGTCGGCAAGGAGGGGAAGCACGTCGGGCGTGACAGGTGCAAAGGGGTTTCCACGCGCATCCCTCTTACAGCTCACACTACAAGGCGCAGGCACCGCGAGAGGCGGAGAGGGAGCGTGGAGGTGCGTGAAGTCAGAGGCGGGTGGCACAGCGCCCATAGTCCCGTAAGGTACCCGCTGCCCCTGATCGCCCGTCCACGCCTTGACAAGCGCTGCGGCGCTGCGTAGGGTCGAT
The DNA here is from genome assembly GCF_017916325.1 of Leishmania martiniquensis. NCBI lineage: Eukaryota > Euglenozoa > Kinetoplastea > Trypanosomatida > Trypanosomatidae > Leishmania > Leishmania martiniquensis. The sequence goes on from NC_090167.1 coordinate 1,102,421, forward strand.
GAAGATGCCACCGTAGCCTTAGAGCGCCTCTTTCCCGCGTGCGCATTCTCCTTAGCTACAGCACCCTGGCGAGACCGCTGCTGCGGGTGACGCCACCGGAGGCGCTGTATGCGGGCGTAAAGCTCATCCATGCGGATGTTGTGAGGGACCGGTGCTCCGAGCTGCCGGCGGCTTGGCAGCGGCGAGGGCTTTGCCCTTCTCCTTTGCCGGGGGGCACGCTCGTACGTGGTGCGCGGGGAGGAGCACGCACGCCGAGGATGAAGAGGGTGACCCGGTGTCGGTGTAAAGGGAAGACGGAAGCAGAGGCGATGAGCCCGTACTGTTGTGCGCGCGCCCGTGTGAGGTGGAGGCCAGAATCCACACTGCGCGCGTGTGAGAAGAGCGAAGCGTGTAGAAAGAGGTTACGCGCGATGCCTATGAGTGAAAGAACATCTGCGGCCTCCTTGAGCCCGACGCACACACGCACACACAGAAAGCGGGTGGAGTCAAGCAAGTGACCAATGTAGCGAGTCATGTGTGCCCATGCTCAGCATTCGCATCAACCCCTTCGCCCAGCCTCTGTGTGTCTTGCCGGTGCATGCGTGTGCAGGGGAGAGCCATACGCACGTTTTCAGGAGTGGAGCGGCGCGAAAACGGGTGCATAGCTGCTCAACGTCAAAGCGGCAGACGGCGCCGCCCGCGCTCATGCTGATGGTGAGAAGAGGCATGAAGAAGGCGTGATACACGAAGACTTCGCAGCAGGCAGACATCCCCACATGGTCCGGCAGCCACCCAAGTCACGCTCTGCATGATATGCATGCACCTATAGGTATAGGTATAGGCATAGACTTCATTTCGTCATTTGGTTTACTTGCGCCATCCCAACATGTGCGCGACGCCAGAAAAGAGTCGCAGCCAATGATGCGGCATCCCTCAGCACACCTCCCATCGGAGCAAACGACGCCAACACACCCGCACAGGGAGGAATGACCTGAAAGCGTACAAGCCCAGCGCACCGCGTCGCAGCGTACTTCCCCTCCGTCCATACTAAAACGAGCCACATCGATTGCCGCGTGTGTCTCAGCGTGCCAATGCATGCGAGTGCACCCAAGCACACACACACACAGTGGCAGCCACTGCAGGCTCTTGTAAGGTTGGCGCGAGGGCGGAGGGAGGGGGTGAGGCGGAGCAGGAAAAAAAGAGTGTGAGAGTGTAGAATGCGAAAAAAAAACACCCGGGTTGTGCGCCAAAAAAAAATGGTGACAGAGAGAGAGACGGGCATGGCGCAAGCGGACTGTCGCCGTCACGATAGAGAGGGAGACGGAGATCTATTTCAAGGCACCATATCACACCAGCACACGCAACTACTCTGCACGTCACACGGAGCAAGAACAACAGCAAATCAACTACGACGCCTCTCACTCTCCCGCACCTGCACACACATACACGCTCTTATCAGGGGCTCCTTCCAACACGGAACAACGGCAAACACTCACGATAAACTGAGCATAAAGTTAAGGGGAGTCTCTTGACCGCGCCGTTGCAGTTCGTTGACAAGGGGCTTCGAAGGCGCATACACCTACACACGCATAGAATTTCTTTGACGCGCATCATCTCCGCTTTTCCCCCGCTGACACTATCAACACCCCAACACGGACATGGACGTGTGGGTGAGGGGACACATGGGTGCGTGTGCGGCTCTGCCTCCCCCCTTCCTCTCACTCGAAAAAGGAAGAAAAGACTTGCGCACTCAGTAGGCACCGCTACGGCGGCGCCGTGTGGAGGCGGTGGGTTGAAGTTGAGTTTCGAAGATGCGCGCGCACTGGCCGAAGATGCCGACAATCGCCATCCATTGCACCGCCTTGTCCGCAACAAGGAGCAGGCACGCCAGGTTCAGCAATATCGAGCCAATGACAACAAAACCAGGAGAGCTGCCCATCTTACGGCCCTTCCACAACAACACCAGCAGTGAGATCTGCGCTGGTAGCGTGACGGAAGCCTGTAGTATTGCCCGCATCTCCCGCTTCAGCTGCGATCGAAGGCCCTGTGGGGACTCCGTGCTCCAAGCGTTCCACAACGTGCACAGCCACAGTAGTGCCAAAGCGCATGCCGTGGGCGCGAAGTAGCGGAAGCTGTGCTCCTTGAGCCCAAAGAAAATGATCTCGTCATTAACAAAGAGCAACAGCAGCAGCGACGCCGAAACATAAAAGGCTGGCTCACTGTCGTTGCCGAAAAAGTTGATTGCGCTAAGGAGCGCCACGGTCAGCTCCGTCGAGAAGTTGGCGATGGCGCCAAGCGACAGGCTCGCTTCACGGCTGATCTCCCGGCATTTGGGAAGTAGCGGCCGCCCACTCAGGCGGCAGTTGATCATCACTGACAGCCCAAGTTGCATGACGGCGATGACCACCAGAAGTCGAAGGTTGCCCTGCTCGGACATGTCCCACAGTATTTTCAGGCGATCGGGTGAGTGGCGTAGCTTCTCTTGCTGTGCCTCGAAGGACCGGTTGAGCTGCAGAACAGAGAGCGGGACCATGAGAACCGAGAGGACGTACACCCCAATGAGCACGGTGCCGTTCACCTCCCGGTAGTGTGCCGAATCGAGCATGAGGAGCACGAGAAAGACAAAGCCCAGCATCATTACGTAGAAGTTGAAGGTGGGCACGGCCTGCACGAGCCCGGTGATGCTGAGCGCCAAAGATGCAGCTGTCACGAGCCAGTACATAAAGCGGCCGGCAAACGGGATGCGCTGCAATATCGAGACCCGAGAGCCAAGCAGCATGATGAGGCCGATGGCCGCGGCACACCGGCCGCTGTCGGCGTATTCGAAATCGTAGTCGAAGTTGGACACCTCCCCCTCCATCACACGGGTGGGTTGCACGGCCAGCAAGACCGCCCCCAGCAGCGCCGCGCCGCGGGAAAGGGCACGAAGCGGAGAGACTGCCGGGTAGCGGCTCTTCAATCGCCACCACACGGGCATCGTCATAAGTGCGTAGGTCGCACAGAACGTACCGGGGGCTATGTGAAGCAGCTCCGCCTCCGATACGTAACTCTGTGTGGCGAACTCGTACGCGGCACGCTGCACGTTTCGAATCGTCAGCAGAGACAGCAGCAACGTCAGAGCGGCATATGTGTAGATCATCCTCTTCGCCGCCTCGATCTTGATGCGGCGCCGGTGCTCAATCTCAAATGTGGCGACGAGGTAACCAGCGAAGAGGGCCACCCACCACCCACCCGTCATCTCGGCCATGAGGAGCCACGCGCGGACCGCCTCCATGCGGTCATGCACAGCGAGCTCCGCAGCGTAGTAGGAACTCGTCACCTCAACCACGAACGTCAAGAGCTTGGCCGCGTAGCAAGAGGAGATGAACGCCGCTGAGTAGATGGGCAGAGCCCCGTTCGCGTACATACGGCACATCACGGCAACGCCCACCACACTCGTGAGCACGACGAGCACCGCCGGGTAGGCACCCTCTTCCCTCTGCGAGTAGAGCACGTGCTCCACAAATGTCACCTGTAGCGCGAGCAAGAAGAGAGCGATCGTCACGGGCGTCTTGTTGGGCGAGAAAGAAAGGGTGAAGCTCATGCAGCCGAGCACGTAGCACCACAGCACACTCACCCCCAGCACCGGCGTCGGCACCAGCGTTGTCTCACCGAAAACGCGTAGATCCATTACGATGAACGAGTACGTGCGGTACATCCACCACAGCAGCATCAAGCTGGTGAAGACAGTGAATGTGAACATGGGGCCACCGTTCGTGCGGTCCATGAGGAACAGGTTAAAGGAGATGATGGAGAGCGCGCTAGGAAAGTAGAGCACGCCCGGCGCACTCGTCAAGATGCACAGAATGACGGACACCACGCAGCTCCCGAGCAGCACCAGCATGCGACGTCGCATGTGCCTTCCCTTCGTCACGTCCTCGCCACTGCTGTCAACGTCAAGGAGACGCTTGGTCTCGATGCCGACGTATACGGTAATGTAGAAGGCGACCAGCAGCAGTATGGCATTGAACGGGAAAGCAACACCAGAGAACAGGTACGAGTAACGCGAGCTAAGGAGACGGTAGGTACCCCAGTGCACCCCGACCATGGAGACGGAGGCCAGCACGGGAATACGAAAGGTTGCGACGAGGTCCAGAAGCCCGAGCGGGTCGTATTCGAGCTGCTGCGCCAGCGAGTACGTCTCGCTCGGCGGTGAAGCCAAGAACCAGAGGCTGTGCGGTGGCGAAACGCAGAAGTAGGCGATGCCACCGCAGACGAGGCCCAGCGAATTGAGGGCGTTTGCAAGCACGTGGTCCTGCCAGTTGCTCTGGAACGCGTTGTACTCAGCGACGGGGAGGAGCAAGACAAGGCAGCTGAAAATGAACGCCTCCACGCGCTCGTTCACTTGCAATGGCGCCCCGTAGATCGATGCGGACGAGTCGACAGATGTCGCATCATCATCGCCGTCGGCGCCGTTGCTGCCAGCGTGGGCGCCTTTCGCCTGCGCACTGCTGTCACGGGCGACACTCCGTCTCGCGTGGATACCCTCATCCCCTACCGTGTCCGACTGCCGGAGCGGCTGCTGCTGCTGCTGCTCTTGCCGTGACGGCGCCGTGGCGGCACTAACAGCATTCTTGGACGACACCAGCACAAGGAAGCTGCTCTTCAGAGGGCAGTAGAAGAAGCGGTGCAACGTGCACAGCACCACCAAGAAGACAAAGGGCGCGAACCGGGAGCCGACGAGTGCGGTGGTCGTCGTCAGCAACGGCGGCAGGCAGAGCATAGGCCCCACAGCGAACACGAGTCGCTCCAGCGCACACAAGACATTCGGAAACGCCTCCTGCACCCACCGAAAGTGCTGAATCGCGGCTGCCACAACTACCATGAGAAGTCCGCTCAGGTCCGCCATCATCAGCATGGGGCCGAACGACGTCACCGCCGCGTGAATGTTCGAGAGGAAAAGCGTCGCCGCAAACACGCCGGCGGTACCCAGTAGGACGAAGACGGTGGTGCGATGGTAGTCGAGGTAGTCAGAAATGTACAGCAGCACCACGCCGCAAAGCAGCGTGGTGAAGGCAAAGGTGGACATGAGAGGAAGGACGCCAAAAAGCGTAGATAGGAAGAGGAGCACGAGCCTGCTGACGTGGCGAGGTGAGCCGATTAGGAACTCCACGTGCTGCCGCCGCGCGGCGCGAGGAGCGGTAGCACCTGCGGTTGACTGATTCCGAGGAGCGTTCTCCTGTGCGCAGCCGTCTTCGTTGCCGTTCCCCTCACGGTTGCTGTACACCGACTGCGGGACCCTACCGTAAAACTGCTCATGCTGCCTCTCTACCTCCCGCTTCAGCTGAGTGTGCAACCAATGCTGCGATGTGGCTCTGATGGCCTCATCCACCACCTCCTCACGCGTCGCCTCGTGCGGAATGTACGCGTTGGGATTGTGTATCTGGGGCGGTGGTAGTGGTGACATCGCCACGTGCTGCTGCTGCTGCTGCGAATACCTGCCATGTTCGGGATAGTCGGGGTACGCTGGATAGGCTGGTGTCGAGCTCACCGCCGGCGCGGAGCCGTAGGAAGCAGCGGGTGGCAGTGAAGATGTCGCCGCAGCAGCGTGACCGCCTAAGCTACCGCCGTTCTCGTGGCCCTTGTACACAGAATACCATGGTGGGCGGACCGACTGCGGTTCCGACTGCCGCGGATACGGTACCGAACGGTTAGGCGGGTGCGACACCGGTGCGGGATGAGGACTACCCAGGTGAGTGACAGCCTGCGGACTCACTTCGCTCTGAGGCTGGCGGTCTGCTACAGCGCCGCCCAGCGACGGGGTCAGAGTGGATGGCTCGGATGCACGAGACATCGTGGCTCGGGGGGGGAGGAAGAGGGAGATGCGAAAACAATTGAGCGGGTGATGTGGAAGAGGAGGGCTCCAGGCGCAGGTGCTCAGGCTCCGGGAGAAGGGGAGAGGGAGGGGTATGCGCACGCTGCCACACAGCGCGAAGGAAGACGTGAGGAACGAATACCAAAACGATGACCTGAAGGGCACACCCTGTGCAACCGCCTGTGTCCACACGGGCGCGCAGAATGCCCACAACCGCTAGGAGAAGAGAGGGGGCAAGGGGTAGCACAAGAGGGAGAGAGCGGCGGATCGGTTGGTGTATCCGTTGCAGCCCTCGTTTCCTATCAAGACTAGAGTCACAGGGCGGGTAGACAGAAGGGATGTGGTAGCGAGTGGGGACAGAGAGGCGGGAAGGGGGAAGGGGGTAAGGAGGTTCGACAGGCAGACAGATGCGCAGGCGCACATGCACACACACAAAGGAGGTGGCCCAGCGCATGTGTGGGCGCATGATGAGTACGTTGAGAAGAGGTAGTGAGCGAGCGCAGGTGCAAGCACAGACACGATAAAGAAGAGTTCCGGCGTGAATGGCGGGAGCGGGGGCGGTGAAGCGGGACTAGCCGAGAGTGCCAGGTGCATACGTAGAGAGCAAACTGCCCGCGACATGGGAGAGGGCCTCCTCACTGATGAGACCACCGTTGCTGTTCAAGCACCTCGGGGGCTGGAGAGAGAGAGAAGGCGAAGGCATCGCCTCTCTTCTTCATCAGTCGGCTCACGTACGCTGGACTTAACTCTCCATGTGTGGGAGAGCACACGCATGAGTGCGCGCACATACACACACATATGAACAAAGGTGGTATGGCGCCGCTTCTTAGTGCTCCTCCTTTGAAAGGCCGCAGCGGCCCGGAGTATGTGTGTCACTGGCTTGTCTGGAAGAACACACGCACATGCTCACGTACACAGAAACACATTTAGAAGTGGTGAGAGAGGCATGTGTACGGGAGAGGAAGAGGACCGCGATGCAGAGAGGGTGGAGAGAAGAGGAGCGACGACTGACAGGCACCAGCGTCTGAGAAGGCGCGCATATTCGCACACACCTAAGGCCTCCCCCACCCCCCATCACTGCCACCACCACCGCGCACGCCGGCGCCAATGCGCCAAACACCAAAAAAGAGGGCCCGCTCCTCAGCATGTGTGGGGTGTTCGCGCCTCAAATGCCCTCCCTCTCTCCCTCTCGTTGATCCTTCCCGTATCCCCTCCCCATATGCGCTTGTTAAATTATTCGCTTGATCGAGGCCAGGGCAACAGCAGCCAACATCCCCATGCACACACTGTCATGGATGGAACAATGGAAACGCGAGACAGGCGCTAACGGCCCTTCTTGGCCTTGGACGGTGCGGCAGGAGCGCGGCCGTTGCTCGGCCCACGGGCCAAGCGCGTGCGCCTCAGCTCCTTCATGCGCTGGAGCTTCTGCACTGCGCTCGTGTTCTCGATTGCAAAGGACACCATAAGTCGCCGCTGATCCCCAAACACCGTCGGGTTGTTGTTGAGCCCACGGAGGGCGCCGAGGGCGACGTTGTGATTTACGAATTCAACGAAGCCGTACCCGCGCGACACGCCAGCCACGTCCTTCAGCAGCTTCACACCTCGGATGGGGCCGTGCTTGCCCCACTTTCCCTTGTCAGAGTCCTCTGGATGTCTCTTCAGGTAAGCACGCGCCTGCTCCGCGAAAAGACGGCGCATGTCATTCTCAGACATGGTGCGCGGCAGGTTGCGCACACTCAGACGCGTC
>NC_090167.1:1465000-1525000 GCF_017916325.1 Leishmania martiniquensis
CTATTTTCGTATTTGCACCTGCGCACCTTGTGGAGGGGCACAGGAAAGATCGCTGCATTTTTCCAAGGACTGTGCCGCCAGCACACAGGCCTGCCTCACTGATGTTCTCGTCTCCTTATTCCCGGGCTCTTTACATCACCGCTGCTGTTGCACTACAGACGAAGTGGCGAGCACCTGAAAGCGCTTGTGTGCACAACTGCGGGATGCGTTTTACCGTTGCACTCCGGAGCAAGAAGGTGCTATGCAAGGATTACCCGTATGCTCGCCATATTACTCTTAACCGACCAAACGCCCTCAACGCGCTAGATTACGACATGATAAAGGAGCTGCACCGGCTGTACGTGACACAGCCAGCCCTTTTGTCGTCATTGTACATCCTCACTGGCGCGGGCACAAAGGCATTCTGCGCTGGCGGCGATGTCGTCGGCCTGGCGACGGACAACCCGCCCCGGTGCGGTCGTGAGTTTTTCTATCGGGAGTATCAAGTAGACTACAAAGTGAGCCATATTCCTGCTGGGCAGGTGTGCTTATGGGACGGCTTTGTGCTGGGCGGCGGTGTTGGCCTCTCGATCGGCAGCGCGTATCGTGTCGCGTCTGAGAAGGCATGCTTAGCAATGCCCGAGGTCGCCATCGGAATGTTTCCAGACGTGGGGGCTTCGTGGTTCTTGCCGCGGCTGTCAGTGCCTGGACTGGGACTGTACATGGCTCTCACTGGTCACCGGCTTCGCGGTGCCGACCTCGTGCACCTCGGCCTCGCAACGCACTTTGTGCCGTCCACCAGGATGGGGGAGCTAGCACAGGCCCTTGTCTCGATTTCGGACTCAGGCGACGTTGAGGCAGTGCTGGAGAAGTACGCCGTGGCGCCAGCGCAGCTGCCGCCGTGCACCATCGCGGGCTCCTTTTCTTCTCTCGCCAGACATTTCGACATCACAGCAGATCAAACCATATCTTCCATCATGGGCGCTTGCCTCTCGCCCTCGGAGGCGGATCCTCTCGCAACAGCGGCGGCGCACCTCATGCCCACTTTCTCCCCAACGGCAATGACACTCGCACTTGAGTTGCTGAAGCGTGGCGCAAAGGCAAGCACACCCGCAGAGGTGTATCAGATGGAGTACTGCGCGTCGCAGCGCATCACGACGGCGGACGACTTCCGTGAAGGTGTTCGGGCAATGCTCATCGAGAAGGATAAGACGCCAAAATGGCAACCGGCAACTTTGGCCGAGGTAACAGCGGCGACCATCGATGCGTATTTCCAACCAACCACCCTAGATCAGCTGGTGTGGGATCCAGTGACGCCGTTCGCGGAGCACGTGCAGTGAGTGCAACCAACTTTTGTCTCCAGGAGGTTGTCTTGGCTGCCTGTACGACTGTTCTGCTGGAGCGCACCGTCTCTGCTCGTGGGCTGGAGAGTTGCGCAACCTTTTTCGTTGTCAAAACACGCCACAAGTCACACTCCGCCGTGCATCTAGTTGTGTGCGGGTTCGCTGGAGGCTGACGTTGTAAAGGCTTCGTGCCCTCCTGTTGAGCCAAAAAGATCTTTGTGACAGGCAGGAACGCTGCTGTGAGCTCAACACTGAAAGTGGGGAGAGCGGACGGCGGAACAGGTGGCCAGTACAGCGACGCTGCTTTGGCATGTGGTGCGCTGAGCATTCGCTCGAGGAGAGTGCAGACGCAGACAGCAGGAAGCACCGTACGCAAGTTCATGGGACGTGAGCCGCCGCCACAGAAAGTAGTCCATACCGCACCGACAACGGAGGCCCGCTTCACTAGGCTGGTCCACTTCTTGCGTGAACAGTTTGCCTGCGCCACACCAGCGTTCACTTCTCAGAATTTACGCGAGCTGACTGCCTCGCGCATTCCGGGCCGGAGGCTCAGGAAGGTAGACGACGGTGCTGCCGCAATGCTCTGGTACCTGTCACATCGCTAAAAGGAGGCGCTTACCCTTTCGGAGCCTCGAACGCAGTCGTTTGCTCGAATGCAGAGCTCTCGGGCGATCTTCTCGCGGTCTCTGTAGACAAAAAGGGCGCCAGAGGCGTACATGTGGCGGCTGCTCTCTGTCGAGAAGCTCTCTTACTCTCTCTGCGGATACACCGTGTGGCACGGATGGACGTCCAGTCATGTACGGCCGCGAGACAGAGCCATCATGGAACGTTTGCGGGCGCCAGAGCGAGGGGGTACGGCCCTCTTTTAGACGCAGCCATCGCGCTAAGCTTGAGGCAATGGAGCTCAGGCCTGGCCTCCTGCGGAGTCGACTGGCGATCTGAAAGCAGAAACGCGTTTGTTGCTGCTGCAGTGGCGAGGCTGCCGGCCCTCCTTATGAAGCTGCTGAAGGCAAACCTTTCAATGGCGAAAAGACTGCAAAGAACGGTGACAGCGGGGTGTAGCCCCTCGCGTTGTCAGCAATTTGCGCGCACTCCTCATTTTTCCGCTTCCCATTCGTCGCTGTGTCTCGAAGGGAGGGGGAAGAAGAAGGGGGGGGCACAGCGGCGCAACAGAGAAGTCGGTCTAATCAAAGACCAAGGAAGCGTCATCAGCGTTGGAGACGGCAACGCCAGCGGCCTCGGGCGCCGGGCCGCCTCCGTTTCCCTCACCCCGAAAACTGTACTTGCGGGTGCCACACATGCAGAAAGCGCAGCTTGCGCGGCGGTAGCCGTTCGCCGCGCAATCAAAGAGTAAGCGAACGAATGCGGAGCGCATGAAGAGGTTAGGGAAGGCACCCCATGCGAGCGTAATCGCGCACGGACCCCGGGTCCATGCTTTGGGTTCTTGCAGCGGCGGCCGAATTTCGATGACAAGATGGAGCATAGATGGGCTGCTCCTGCGTACTTCTGTGCCAGCATTGTAGTGCTGCCACATCCGCTTGTGATTTCTGCGAGGACCTTTGGCCTCGCATTGTGCCCGATATACCGCGCGAGACGCACAGGCGCTTTGAGGTTTAATGCCTCCTCAATGACGCACTGAGGCCATACATTCAGTACCATCTTAGCGCACCTTTGGCCCGAGCTTCACAGAGTTTCCACATCGGGTGCCCCGCGGTGTCCTTCTCTGTTCTGTCAGGGCATCCCTCAATGTACTCTCGGTGGGCCAGCGCATACCTGTGCGCGCGCCACTTTGTCGGAAAACACCGGCTCCCGTCAACGGCCTACAGATTCAGGGGAGGGCTGGGCGCCCTTTCTGCCACACGCTCATCGCAGCGTCCTGGCTGCTGCGGCACATGTGGGTCACCTACCCTTTCACGCCCTCTCTACGGACTTCTGGAAGGGCAGATAAACACGGCGGGCACCCCAGACATCAACGTTCTCTTGAAGCGAACTCCCGCGATCTGACGGTGCGTGCACTGTGTGCGCATGCGCGGGCAAGCATAGCTGACATGGCGTATCACTTCCACACGAAGCAGTGCAGAAGCCACCAGAGCGCGAGGAAGAGTAAAGGGCCGTGAAGACATCTTCCACAATGGACCCCAAGAGACATATGCCTGCCACACACAGCACCTCTCCGCCCAGCCAGGTGGGAGGAAGAAGCACCGATGCGCAATACATGACAAAACGCACGCCGGATTGCATCATATCGGGCCCTCCAGGCTCGAGTCGGGCGAATCTCCGACCCGCATGATCGGATGCCATGACGGAAAGATCGGGGGGAAGGGAAAGAGACGCGGCGCGCCTGCAGGGCATAGGGCCTCCGAAGACTCTGGCGCAGGGCTAGCGGGCTTTGTCTCTCGGCTGATGCAAAGCTCATTTATGCTTGCCCTATATTACCCGAATGACCGACACTACCGCCTGCGCGCTCCATCAGCTCCCTGAAGAGAACCTGCTGAGGCCAAGGCTGGCCGTTCATCCATGTCTCTCTGGCGCCGTTGGCGCAGCATGTAGCTGATGAAAGGACGAGAGAGGTTGATAGGAGCCCGCAAGCCGCATGACCAGAGTCGACGGCCGACGATTGGCCCTAGACCACTAGTATTTAACTATGGCAGATTGGGGGAGGGCGCCTTGTGCCCTTATGCGTATACTCGTTGGTGTAAGCTTTACGGTTCGCAAGATTCGTGGAATCGCCCGTGAATGGAAAAGAAAAGCACTTCTGCCAACACCCACGTGCGCGCTTTCCACGGCTTCAGGTGTGTCTGTATGCGTGGGCACACCTACATGCATTTATGCTGGCGCACGCTGTGCTATGCTAGCTGGCGAGTGTTTCTCGGCTTTCGTGGCACTGCAGTCGTCACGATGACTGTCCGCTCTGAGATTCACTCTCTCTCTGCGCGCGCTCTGGCTTATGCCAACTTCTTCCCTGAGGAGCCCCCCTCCCCTCCTCTTCTGCATTCCGCCTGCCTCTCCATCTGATTGTCCACCTTCCCCTTGCTAATCTTTCTGCTATTGCGTGGGGCCTCGCCCGCAACCCTAACGGAGCTCCGAACACGTGCGTGTAACTCGCCGGAAGACATGTGCGTGCTGCCTCGCTGCTGGTGACATAGCGCGGAATCGTATTCCACACGTAGCACATCTTTGCTTTCAGTCTTCTCCTTCGTCGTCCCTCTCAGCCATTGAGCCCTTTTCAAACTCTTCATCTGCGCGCCTAACGCTGCCAGGTGCCGCTGAGGGCGACTGCGTATAGGTTCGCTACGTGTGTGGCGCTACAGGCACGGGCCGCTTCCCAGACTGTGGCGCTCGCTTCCTTCGAGTGTTCGCGTCGCGCATCTTCCTCCCCTCCCTTCCCTTCACACGTACACACACACACACTCGCACATACACACATACACACATACACGTGTTGAACGGCCACCGGCGTCTCTCTTCTGTGTTTTTTTTCTTATATATTATTTTTGCTTCAGTCGTGGACAGAGCCACCGAAGTAAACTACGCCTTTCGTCTTCTCTTCAACCATCCTCGCATTCCGAGGCTCCCCTTTACCTCGCACACTTCACTGCTTCACACTCACTCTTCTCTGTATACCGCCTCCTCTCGATCTCACTCTTTTTTCTGCTTCATTCTTCTTGCCGTTGCGCGGGCGAGTGCTCCCGTTCGACCTCTTCATCTCAGGTGAATCGGGCGCGCCAGTAATCGACAGAAGCGTTGAGTGTGGTTGCACCATCTGTGCCAATGGACTACAATAGGGAAAGGGAAACTTAGACGATCGGCTCATCTTATAATTTCGATCTCTCTTTCTCTCTCGCGTGTTTCCAGCGCACCCCTCACATCGTCATTGAAGGCAGCGAGCGCGAGCCCCATTAGCGTCGCACTGCGTCATTTCGCCCTCTTTTTCTTTGCTTCTTTGTTTTGCATTCTGTACGGCCCACTCTTTCCGTTTGTTGACTTCGAACACCAGCATCCACCCATCATCAATCTAGACCCCGTTACCCCTCCTCCTCCTCACCTACACCTCTCTACGTGCTTTCGTCGACTGCTATCAGCACAACTTCCAGCCGTCCGTCGTGCCGCCCCTCTTTTCCCCGGTCGGCCACTCGGCATCCCCTGGTGCGCTAACGGCGTCACGCACGGAGAGTGGATATCCACAGCGGAGAGGGAAAGAGCGTGTGGGGGATACGGGAGCGATTGTATCGGCTGCAAGAGGCCATTTACCCTTTGGGTTTGGGTATCATTTCATCTTCTGTCTGCCGTGGCTGCGTTTTTTCTCTCTGACGGAAATTGCTGAGCAGATCAGCTCTCATCGCTTTAGTCATCCGCCTCCCGCCTTCGTCACTGAAGCGAATACACACACACATACGTAAGCGGAAGAAAGTTGTGCAGCAGGCGAGGCTAGCCCGGTGTTTTGTGTAGCGCCTTCTTCGCCTCTCTTCGATCGCGCGTTTGTGCCTTGGCTGACTCGTCGTGTATTTATGTGTGTGTGTGTGGGGGGGACAACTTTCCGTGGTGCAGACTCTTTATCGTATTGGCCGAGTAGCCGTTTCTGTTTCCCGTTACTCTCCTCCTGAAGCGAGCGGCTCTTCACCTGCAGGTGTGCGCGTCTCTCGCCCTTTCTCAAGCCCGCATCTTCGGCTGCACGCACCACGAGGGATGAGGACGGCGAGTAGCGAGAGCCCGAACCACCTTCTCCACCCTGCAGTGGCGATGAGCAGCGACGTAAGCCCTCCACCGGTATATCGGCTTCCCTTACAGTCGAATGCGTCTATCCCGCCCTGTATCGGGGATGCGCGCGATAGCAGCTTTTCGTCGCCGTGGCGCGGTCGCGGAGCGGGGGACACAACATCTCTCTGTGACGAGACCCGTAGCCTATGCAGTTCTGTTCGCTCCACCCGTCGCCGTCGAGGCGGCGACGTGAGCGGCTCCGCTGCCGGAGAGGGGAAAGACTGGACGCGGGCGTTCATGGACCTCGAGCGAATGAGAAGGGAGAACCAGGAGTTGCTTCACAGCTCACTCCGGGGCGATCGCTCTGACAATGGCTCCTTTCTTGACGACGCGTTTGCCCGCTCCCGCTCGGGGTCGTCTGCCCTGAGCTCCGTGCGACGGCGTCGACGTGGCGTGGCGACAGGCATCACTGTCAGTGAGGGCCGATTCGGGAGCTGTGCACCCTTTGAGCACTTTCTCAGTGGGAGTCCTGCAGTCGCGGACTCCGCCATTGATACTCCGAAGGCTGAGACGCCAGCGGCTGCACCGGCAACAGACGGCGTAATGAGCGGGTGCAGCTATGGCGGCACGAACGGTGCTGCTGACGCACGGCTCACTTTGTCTCCACTGCGTGCGGTCTACTCACCCGAGAATGCAGAGAAGCAGAGTCGGTCCTCGGTGCCGATGCCGATGCCAGGGAGAACCTCGGGGCTCCCTAACTGGCTTAAGCGGTCTACGTTCGAGGCGAGTCAAGGCTCTATCGTGAAAGCTGTGGCGAGCACGAGCGAGGCGGCCGCCGTGGTGGCAGCAGAGGTGACGGAAGGAGCAGATGCATCAATGTGCGTACCGGCTACTCCGGCGGCTGACTCGCCTAATATCGATGTTTCCGTCCAGCAGCTGCGTGAGGCCGCGCACCTCTCCTCGCTGTCACCGCGGCCGGCTCACGCAAACTCATCGAACACTCCTTCCACGCTGTTGGCGAAGAGGACGCACACAGACCCTGTCGGAGCCGGCGCACTGCTGCCGTCGCGTGCATCGCGCTCCAGAACGGACAAGGCGAATCCAAGAGGGGCCGTGCCTATCGTTTACGCGGCTTCCTCACCATCGACGACGGCAGCGGCTGCCCTCATAGACGGCTCGAAGGCTGCGTGCCACCCGACGCGTGCATCGCAGTCCCTCGCAGCGAGGCACATGGACCACCATGGAAAGGTTGGTGCTGCCGCTGCCGCGCCTGTGGGCATAAGGCCATCCTCGCCACCGAGAGGAAACGCGTCTCTCCATCGCCCCTCCGGCAAGGTCGCTCTCGCAACTGTGTCGTTCGCCTCTAGCACGCCGGCTGCAGCCTTGACTGCGGCGGTGCTGGCAGATGCCTCACCAGACCCATCACCTGAAGCCCCGATCGCTGCCGCATGCGCGCCTAGGCTTACCGAAGAGAAGCACCGCACCAGTGCGCGATGTGTTTCAGCAAGCGTTGCCTTCGAAGAGAAGCCGACATCACCAGACCCCCAGCCACAGCCCCCGCCGGCCCAAGTTGAGGGCGACTGGGGGAGCACAGCGGGATCAAGTAAGGCAGCAGCATACATTATAACAGCTGCCGTGGAGCAACCGGAGTCACCCTTCCGTGCACCCGGCAAATCGAAGTTCTCTGCCTCCTGCACGCGCACACTGCCTGGCCATAGGCCGGCCAGCGCAATGCGACCCGCACGCGGCGTGAGGAGCAGCCGCACCCTGGCCAGGCTTCCCTCCGGGGAGGAGGTGCAGGACAGCGCTGAAAGCCGGCCCGTCGCCCGCGCAGCTGCGTCCGTGCCGAGAGAGCGCAAGCATGCCTCTGTGGTGCGTCTCCGCGAGGAGGCTCTCTCGGCACCCTCGCAGTCGAACGGATGTGAAGCTGCGCCGCAGAGTAATGGGGGACTGCTCCACCGCTCGACCACCCTCACAGAGCTGCGACGCCAGGAAGTGCTGCGTGACCGTTTCGCACGGGAGCGGAAGGCTACCGAGGAGGCCCGGGCTCGGCTCGTGGCTGTCAAGCAGCGAGTGGCGAGCAGTTGCATCACTCCGAGCGCACGTGCCGTAGCAGGCGCTCTTGAGACTGGGTCGCTGCCGTCGCGTCAGGTCTCGCGGTGCCGGCGGCGCACGTCGGCGGTGACTCGGCTGCGTGTGTCGCCAACACTCGTGACGGTAGCGAGTCCTTCACTCACTGCCCTGGAGGCGCCAGCAAGTCATCTGCGCCTGTCTCCGCAAGACCCTAGTCCTCAAGGTGCGCCCCAGAGCACCGATGGCGTCGACTCCACGTTTTCGAACGCGCGCAAGGCAAGCGCCAGCATCGTGTCGACGCCGACCGCTGGCACCTCAGCAGCTGGCAGTGCTTACCGCTCTCGCGGGGGGGTGCCGCAAAGCCGTTCATCGCTGGCAGGTGGGGAGAACTTCACGCAACTGCCGAAGCCACTGAAGAGGCGCCCACTCTCACGAGCCCGACCTCACTCCCTGTCGGCTGCAGCGAACACCAACAGTGACACTCCTTCGAAAAACGCAGGCGTGCAGCGTGTAGAGCAATGGGTGGGCACCATGACCTCTCATCCGAGGCCCCTTTCACTAGAGCCGGAGGCGCTGTCGCCCACGGTGGTCGAGAGTGTGTCACCAGCGCTCAAAGCTACCGCCGATGACGAGCCAGCTGCCGCCGCGCAATCGCTTCCGCCGGCGCCAGCGGCGTATAGGACTACGGCTATCTCAGTAGCGGACACTGAGAAACTGCGTCCGATGCCGTTTTGCGTGGAATGTGGTCATCGTCATATGAATGACTTAGCTAAGTTTTGCGCCTTGTGTGGCCAAAGGCGCGCGTACCTCTGCTGCTAAATCACATTAAGTGAGACATCGTAGCGCATCTATGAGGGCATCAGGATGCGGCCGCGTGTCGATGAGAGGTCGGCGTCGATGGACACGTTTGATTTTTTTTTCCACGGACCTAAAGGAAAGCAACTAGCGCCATCAGTAGCGTCCTTCTTTGTATCCTAGTGGCGCACAGGGAGGGGACTTGACGCCGCATCTTCGTAGCGGTGCCTGTCTGCCTGTCTGTGTCTGTCTCTGTGTGTGTAAGTGCACCGCAGCGGTGAAGTTGCTCGTTTTCTGCGTTCACCTCTCTTTGCGTTTTTTTGTTTTCGTTTCAGCGTTGATCATTTGCCTTTTGTGAGCTCAGCAATTTCTGTACTGGTCGCACTCATCCCTGCGAGGCGGCGGAGGCGCTCGCACATGTTTCCCTCCGCGTGTGCGAGTGTGTGCATGTGTGTGTGTGTGTGCCGGTGTGTATGGAGGTCTCAGAGCGCGATGTAATGCTGCACTGCTGCTGTCTCGCTCTCTCGCCCGTGCTTTATTCGCGGGATCTCCCGAAAGGGCGCATTGCCAAGCTGAACTTGGTTGCAAGCCATGTCCCTGTCTTTCTGCGTGCGTGTCCTCCGTGCTGCATCCCTCTCTGTTTCTTCCCTTTCCCCTCACTTGCACACTGACGAGTGGCGAACCTCAACAACAGCAAAGCGGCCTGTCTCCTTTCCTCCGTTTCGGTCGCCCATTCGCCCACGCGCCTTTAGTGGAGGGCGTCGACACTGCGCGCGCCTCTTTCTGTTCCTTTCCCACCGGTTTCGCATTTTGTCCGCTCCGCGTGTCCTCATAGGTGTGTGCGAAGAACGCGGCGCAACCCTCTCTGTCATTGTATAGACCAACATCTGTGCCGCATCTGTGTGGCTCGCTCGGTTCCGTTTCACGCGTCCAGCGACAGTTTTCCTCACGGTGCATCAAGCATGCGCCGCAGCACCCTCTTCTTGATGGACGAGCTGGCAAAGGCGCTCTTATCGACGCCCGTAGGGACAGGCGAGGATCTACCTGCAGCCGCTGGAGGTGCGTCGATCTCACCGCCGGCGCGGCAAGCCGACGCCGCTCTTATAAGCGGAAAGCGTACCGGCCGCATTGTCGAATGGGACCCCTTCGGGCGCCGCGGCGTCATTTTGGAGCGGGAGGGTGGCCGCCGTTACATAATCGCAAACACGCGCGCCTTCGAGACTGTGCTGCCGACGATGCTGCGCACACTGGAGGGTGCTGCGGTGAAGTTTGACGTCGACAGGCAAGCCTCGGCCGACCGGGTGATTATTCGCAACCGAGTTACCCCGATCACGGCAGAGAGCTACCGCCAGAGGCCGCCCATCGATTTCTTGAGCCCTGAAATGCTGAAGTGGGCAGGCCCACGGGGCACAGCATTGAAGCAGAATGAGGTGAGGAGCTACAGTGGAGAGAAGAGGAGCGGCGTCGCTGAGGAGGTGAACACTGCAGTTGAGGCCGAAGAGCTATTTGCGAGGAACATTCTTGTAGACGTCAGCAGCATACCGGCAGCGCAGGTGGCCCGCTGGAGCGGCCCCTTATCCGAGGAGGCAGTCATCAAGCCCACCAAAAATCTGAAGGATATGCGCAGCAGTCGCCTATTCGACGCTGAGACGAATGCCTATCTGCGTCTGACGCAGAAGCTTGGAAGCACTGCGGCGGCGCGGCGCATGCTGGGGGAGCAACGAGAGCAGGCGACAAGGAATGCGGTGCGGCGAGAGGTGATTGCAGAGAAGACGGAGGGCATCATCGTCGCCTGGTCCAGCATCCACCGCAGCGGGCTCATTCGGGAAGGGAAGGCGCCCCAGGAGGAGCAGGTCTCGCCAGAGGTCAAGTTGCCAGACTCGCTCGACAATGGGGACGGCGCGGCCGCCGAGAACTTTTGCATTATTCGAAACGTGCACGCATTTCAGAGCGCATTGCCCACGTCTCAGAGCCTCCGACATCGCCGTGTAACGTTCACCAAGGTGTCATACGCGGCGCACTCGCACCGCTGCTATGCGGAGAGCATCGTCGTGGATGGCGATGTGCGCTACGATGCTGCCGCGCCGTCGCTGGAGGAGGCGCGCGCCATGAAAGAGCGAGAAAAGGCTGCCGCTACGCAGCTCCGCCATCGCAGAGCCCTTTTCATGGAGGATGACGGCGATTGGAGCGTGGGAAGCGGGGAGCGCCAGCCGATTGGTGCCCAGCGATGCGCTTCGGGTGGTCTGGCCGAGAAGACCTCTGTGAAAACCGGCGCCTCGTCGCTGCGGGAGGAAGATGGGCTGCCGTCGGACCCTGACAAAGTGCTCTACGGTGTCGTGGTGCGCTGGAGCGGCGGCCAGGGAATCATTGAGAGCGGAGATGGCCGCCACTTCTACCTCCGCTCTGCCGCGGATTTCGAGCAGCTGGTGGACAAGAGCTCGCACCACCTGCGTGGCGCTATTGTCCAGTTCAAGCAGGACATGGGAAGTCCGCGCTACGCACGTCAGGTGGACATCCTCAGCACCGCTTCGACGACCATCGGGGAAGTGAGGCCGTTGCTGGAGAAAACGCAGTTTAGCGCGTTTGTCGCCGACAGTGCAAGAGCAACCAGAGACGTCGAGACTGTGACCGCGGTGTCCAAGGTAGCACCAGAAGGGGTGGAGTGGGCGTACGGCACGCTCCTCTCGTGGTCATCGGTGGAGGGCCAGGGTATCATTGTCGGCGAAGCGAATGAGGTGCGCTACGTGCTGCGAGACCCCGAGGAAAACGTCGTCGACTACACCACCAATCAGGCGCTTCTCAGAAAAGGGCGACGAATCAAGTTCACACCCTTTGGTAGCTCGGGGCGGCTGGCCTGCAATGTGGTGCTGCTGCTGGAGGCCGAGGCTGCCGAGGAGTCTCTGGCGAAGAAGGAGCTGCGGCCGAAGGAGCCGCAGCTTTCGATGGACGGAAACAAAAATGAGGCCATCCCATCCCCCATGAGCACGAGCTACTGGCTACGCAGGATGGACAAGGCCGGCTATGACACGAGGGAGGTGAAGCGCCTTCAAAACCGCGCGTTGCGGCTGGACGAGGACGACGACGGCGACGACGGGACTGAGGGTGGCAAGCTCCTCGATAGCGAGGAGCTGTTGAAGAGGGATCACTGGTGGAGCGACCCACGCAAGAATGTGCGGTTCCCTAACAGCGACATGACGGCTGGCCACCTCGCCCTCATCGGCCCTGCCTCGATGATGAACGTTGCGATGAAGAGCAAGGACCCAAAGAAGCTGGACAAAATGCTGAAGAAGTACCAGTCGCGGCTGACGGAAGAGCAGAAGGAGTACGCGTGGAGGCAGGCGAAGGAGATGGCGCCCAAGTACGAGGAGTGCATCCGCAAGGGCCGGGAGCGCAATGAGGAGCCGACCTTCTACTTTTTCTAGATGCCCACATGCCACGCCCTCTTTCTGCGCGTGTGTGGCCGTTGTGCAGTTTCGTGACGGTGGTCGAAGCGAAGCACGCCAGCGCGTGCTTCGCCACAAGCGCCGGGCTCAAAACGCGCCAAGCGAACCTCCGTGCACAAGGTGAGCGTCTCCTGCAACGTCTCGATAGGGGACATCAGCTGCGGCGTGAGTGAATGTTTCTCGCCGGCGGCGATTGCCTCGTCGCTCTACCACTCTGCGTTTTGCTGCTTGAGGTGTACAAGCGAAGGTTGCCCCCCACCCCTTACTCCCCACCATACACACACACCACACACACACACACACACACTCACAGGCCACCACCCACGGTTTTCTCTTCTGCGGATGGCGCCGATGACGCGGTGCAGCTGCCCGCCAGCGAAGCGGATGGGACGGGACTGGCAAGTGCTCCGGCCGGGGGTCTTCACTCACGACTGCGTTTAGCGCGCACAGGCCCGCCAGTAGTCGAGATGACTTCAACACACTCTCTCTTGTTCCTCGCTCCTCATTCCTGCCCACCATTACTGGCCCAATTTTCCTTGCCACCCCGCCACTTTACTCGCTCGCCCCTCCCCCTGTTTTAGTTGCTCGATTGCACTCGGCTCGATTCGCCGTTCCAGTGAGCAGGCGTGCAGTCACAGGCAAACGCGCTCAGGAGAGTCGCCCTCTTCTTCCTACCGACGAAAGACGGCACACCCACACAAGCGGAGGCTTCTCCGCGAGCGATGGTCTCCAAAACCCGCAAGCAGCGTCAGAAAAAGAGGGCCAACATACAGGCCAACGGCGGCACCCTCCCCCCGGTGGTGCCGAGCGTGCCGAAGTCAGTGCACTTAAAGAAGACGCGGCCTCACATGAAGGGAAAGATGAAGATTCGGCTCGGGCTGGAGTCCCCGATTGATATCTACAACGGCTTCGAGGAGCGCAAGGGAGTGCTGTGGCGGTGCCCCAGCTGTGCCAAAGAGTGCCGTGTGGTCGGCTTTTGTGTGGACTGCGCCTCCGGCGTGAAGTCCAAGACGCACACAGGCCAGCTGATGGGGCGAGCGAGCACGAAGAAGGAGTCTGTGCAGACGAAGGGGGCAACACGGCGCATTAAAAGCAAAGGCCAGACGCTGAAACTGAAGCGGAAGAAGTGAGGTGGCGGTGCCTACGAGAGCGCAGACATTAGGGACGAGCAGCATGACCTGCTGCGAATGCCCTTGACCGCTTTAGTGCACTGTGGTTTAAGCGGCCTTTTCTCTTTTCTTTAATGGATGGCTGCATCCAAGGCGAGTAAGGGCGCGCCGAACGAAAAGTAGCTCACGGTGAAGTGCCGTCACGTGTACATGCGTAGACATCACAGGGCGGGGACTGTGGTGCGCATGCTGTGATGACTACACTAGAACTTCGGAACAGGCAAGCCGCACTTCTTACAAGTGAGAAAAAAAGAGTGTCGGGCTGGGCCTGTGAGATCTTTTCCTCGCTGTGGGGGGTTGTGTGAAAGACGTATGCGGAGGCAGCCAGCGCGCATAGAGAAAACCGCGTGCGGAGCCCTCCTCCCTCTCTCTCGGCCAATAAGGAAGCGGGGACCCATTCAGGTCTTGCTATTGCAGTGCCCAACCGCATTGATCCAAGGCGCACAACCGCAGTACTTCCAGCTTTGTCGCGCTCTCCTCCCCCTTTTTCTTTCACATTCTCTAATTACTTCTCGCTGTGCAACGGCTCTTCACTTGTCGCTCATGGCATTGCCGCTCGTCCATGTGGGCCGAGCGCTTCGGCCCCCCTCTCTCTCCGCTTCGTTCGCCATGTGCGCTTTCACGATTCGTGTGCCAGCGCGCACACACACACACACACACACGCACACATCGGCACACATTTCACAAAAATAAACAATACTTTTGGTGCTGCGAAATCTTTCGCTCGTTCGGCATTTAACCCTTTTTTGCTCGTTTCTTCTCTCGTCGTCGTTGCACAGGACTTGCGTTCAACACCTCTCAGGTGGTGAAGGGAAAGCCGAGACATCAAATATTCGCGCCTCTCCCACTCGGCCTGCTCCCCCCTCTTCACTCCCTTTTCTCCTCTCGTCTCAATTTAGCGCTCTCACCATCACTCGGGCCTTTTTTGCCTCTCTTCGAGAACACTGCGGCGGGCCTTCCCCTCCCCGCTCCTCTTCACCTTCTTCGGCATAGCTACTCATCCGTGCGTGTACTTGTCTTCCCGCTTCAAATATTGCACAGGCGCATCCTGTGCGCGCCGTTTGCTCTCACTCTCCTCCATCTCCCTCTCTTTCCCACACATGCTCTCCTCCATCACCGACCTTACGCAACGCCCCCCCAGCTCCCTTACTGTATTACCAATGACAGCTCGCCCTTGACACGCGCTAGAGAGAGGACACAATACTGAGGCCTATAAACACTTGCACGTATCCGCTGCGCCTCCCTTCATGCAAGAGGTAGACAGTAGAGAAGAAGGGCCCGACGAGGACCCGTCCGCCTCCGGGGCCGCCACTGACTCTGCATTGAGTGCATCGTGCCGCTCCTGTGCGCCTTTTCATGGCATTGAAGTGGCGGCCTCAGTGTCAGATGCTTCCCCGGTGGCACCCATGATAGTGAGGTGCGAGTCCCTACCGAGGCCGCCAGCCTTCCCCCTGAGCTGGCGCAATGCACGGACGTCCCTGGGTGATGTCCCTGTGTCTAGATCGCACATGCTATCAGGCGCCGTTACGACCAACGCGCGCTCTTGTCTCGCACCGCCCCATGGTAGCGACTCGAAAGACGCCGGCATAGAGTGCATGCATGCAGGTGACCGCGAAAGCGATAACTTGACAGCTACAGATGCCACGTCTTTGCTGCCCGCAAGTGGTGGGGGGCGGACGGGGGTGTTTGAGTGCGCCGGGATCCCAAGCATGTTGGCTGTGCTTCTCTTCTTGAGCTCCCTCGTCCACGGGTTCTCGTCTAGTATTATCAGCATCTTCATGAATGTGGATCTGGCGCTGCAGCCAGTCGAAGTGGCCCAATACTGGGTGTACATTGGGTGCACTATGTGGTTTCAACCCATCCTGGGATACATCTCCGACGCTCTCGTAGTCGTTGGCGAGCGGCGGCGGCCGCTCTTCCTCATGGCTGCTGTCTGCAACACGGTCATCTATGCCGCGTACGGTCTTTCCCGTAGCACAACCAGCAGCTTCACCAGGTTCGTGGCCTTGTCGATCGTGAGCCAGTTCTGCACGATGGGGCTGTACATCCCGTTGAACGGGTTATTGGTGGAGGTGGGGCGGCATGACGCGGAAACGGCGAGGGAGAGCAGTGCTCGCACTAGCAGCGTCATGTCCGCAGCAATGATTTGGCGTTCCGCGGGAAGTTTAGCCGGGGCTGTGCTGCACACATGTCTCATTGCGTTCCTGCCCGTGCGTCCGCTGCTCGGCATTACAGGCCTCCTGTTCCTCACACTCGTCCCGACAGCTCTGTGCGCGCCACGCGACCTGTTTCTCCACGGCAGCACGCAGGAGGATAGGCTGTGGAGTCGGGTCGCCAAGGCGGGCCGGATGCTGTGGAGTAGCTTCGACCTTCGGGATCGCGGAGGCGACGGTGCCTGCGTTGCCCTTGCTCTCTCCTTTGTTTTCGTGTACACAATGACACCCAACCCCGGCTTTGTCTACAACAGCTATCTTTACGTTGTCTTCGAGTTTCCCAACTGGTTCTACTCTATGAACAGCTGCATCGGTCATCTCGGCTCTATCGCTGGTGCCTGGGCCTTCTCGTGGTGGATGGGATGGCGCGCGATGCAAGAGGCCCGCAGTGGCACCCATCTGTCGCTCTTCTGCATGTTTGTGGTTGGCAGTGTGGCGTGGGTGGTTGGCTGCGTGACAAACCTTTTCCTGTGCACCGGCATCATAACGGAGACGCTGGGCCTCTCGGCTTCCGTGTACGTACCGGTCGACAGCTTTATCACCTCCCTTGTCGCGCGATTTGCCATTATGCCGGCGCTGGTCATGGCCGCGGAGCATGCCCCGAAGTCCTTCGAAGCAACCGCGTTTGAGGTGTTCAGCGTGGCGAGCATGGGCGGCGGTCTCGTGTCGGGGCTGCTGACCAGCTCGATTTCCATCGGGCTTCACATAACCCGCTCCGATTACAGTAAGCTATGGCTTCTGTTTGTCGTCTCGATGGCGGCAAAGCCGGTGCCCATCCTCCTGGCGTACTTTTTGCTGGAGCTGCGTAGTTCGTACAGTGGTGAAGGCCACGGCGGCGACGCTATCGTGGTGATTAGGGACGAGGCAATCGACGTGGCAGCTGACACTGAGGGTGTGACACGCTGAGCACAGGCGGGTGGGCGGGTGGCATGTGCATATTCAGTGAGTGGACATGGCGCTTCTGTGTCCGCCAGATCCCGCGCCGCGTTGACGTCGCCCACTGTACTCGCCCGCTTCACGGAGACATGAGTACCCCAGCCGAGAATCGTTGGAGGGCGCGGCAAGGAGTAGAAGTGGGGAGGAAGAGATGTGCGCTTTGTGTGTGTGTGTGTACGTGTCTGCTCCCCTTACTCCTTCGCACCTGCAACTTTCTTCGTCCGGCATGCCGAGTACAGAAACACACGTGTGAAGAGGCACTCGCCCGCGCACTGAAATGCGCGCACGTACGCCTCTATCCTACCTGCTGCAAGAAAAAGAAAAGACAACGGGAGAAGGCGGAAGTGGCCCGTCGCTTTCCCTTTTCTCTGCCTTGTGGAGGAGGGGAGGGAGAGGGCGTACCGCGCTGCCTCGGCTGATGCCGCAGCGCATCCACAGAGACCAGCACTGCGACCGCTCAGGGATGCCTTGCCTCCTCCATCTGCTTTTCCTTCCTGCTCCCCTCTGCTTCTAGTGCTCCAGCGTGTTCTTGCTTCTGTTCGATTACTTTTCGTTGCCGTGCTGCACTCTGTTCTCTGCGTGGCGAGCAGAAGCGCGCGAAGGGGAGGAGGCGTACTAGAAGCCATGCCGTATCTGGAGAGCCTTCATGCATGGCTCGGCAGGGTCGAGGACGAGCTCTGGAGAGCACACGATGAGTTTCTGAACGTAACTGGCGCTCGTGCGTTTCTAGACGCCGCCTCCACATCCTCATTCAGCATGCGTTCTATTTCGGACAGGTTCCTGGAGGACATCTTCAACTTCTACACGGCAGTGAACTGGTCAGAGCCCTTTTTCCGCTATCTGTGTGCCTTTCACATCGTCGTGTGGGTGACCGCCATCGCCGCCACGTGGGGTGCCGTCTCTGACGAGCGCATTACTGGCGTGTGCGTGATGGTCGGTGTGCTGCTGCTGGCTGGCATACCAGCCAACGCGTACGCTGGCCGCCACGCGGAGTGGATCTTTCGGGAGCCCGGCGTGAACTACTTCACGGAGGACGGCACGATGCTAATGGTTCTTTACGCAGTGCCTATGCTGGCCTTGATGGTGTGCTTACAGCTGCGGCAGGTGTGCCGCGTTGTGTGGCTCATGGTGCAGCTACATCGTGCCAAGCTTCGCCTTCAACTGCGGAAACAAGCGCGGCGTGAAGGCCACGGCGACGCCGACGGAGGTGACAACGCGGGCGACAGCAAGAAGACGCAATAGACGAGCTCCTTCTGGGGCCATAGTCGGACAGGCGTGTCGCACACCTGAAATGGACTATGCAGCCGCGGGTGTCTGTGTCTGTGTGTGTGTGTGGTGCAGGCATGTGCTCGCTGAGGCGCAGAGGAGTGAAGACATGACCACCACACTGTGCGTCCCCGTATATGACGAACGTTACGGAGGAGCGGTGCATGGCTAGGGAGGAGAAGAAGAACTGTCACGGGGGGCGGCGGGGGAGGGGAGCGTCCGTTATCGGCCCGTGGGCATCTGATTCAGCCGCTACTCGATTTCTTTCTTCCTCTCTCTCACCCACACGCTCAGAGGCACCTTTTTGCCTCTTCCTTTGTCTCACCGATGCGGCGCGTCGGTGTGCACGCCACCTGGACCTGCGCGTCTGAAATTGAAGAACGCCAATGGGGGAGGGGAGCTACCAGTAATTGGCCTGGGCCTGCGCAGGTCTTTGGGTCACGTGCCGCCGTTTTCTCGGTCGTCTGCGGTCTCCATTCGCCTCCCCCATCCCTCCCTTCCTCTCTCTTTCAGAGTGGGAGCATTTCTCTCTCTATATAATATACAAATATCCATTTACCGGCACTCCGGGTACTTCATGGACACAGTCGGCTCCATTCGAGGGCATGCGCCGCTTCTTCAATTAGGAGGGGCGCAACGGGGCAGTGTCCATTCCGTTCAGCTCACCCCATCCCCCTACACTCTCCTCTGTGGGGTCGGAGCACAGGAGAGACGGGATCGTCCGCACCCCATGCGTTTGAACGCCTGCTGCCGAACTCTGGACGCGCTTGCCTCGTCCTCTAAGATCTCCTGCAACCGGCGCCCCCCCTTCTCTCATCTGGCTCCCCTTTTGTGGGTGCGCCTCGTTGACGGCGCCTACACTGAAGCTGCGCCGCTCGGCAGGTGACCAGCATTACGTAATGAGCTCGTGGCTGTCGCTCGAGAGCTTTCTCCACAGCCGCACGGCGACGTGGTGCCGCTACGGACTTGTGGCGTTCGGCACCTTCGGTGTCGCGAGCGACTACTACCTGACGCACTACTACCACGCTTTTGAACCCTCCGAGGGGCGGCAGTATATCGTGGACTGGAGCCCCATTGGAAAGCCACGGTGCCAGATGCTGCTCATTCCAAACAACTACTACACCAACTACAGTCCGTGGACGCCTAAAAACGGCGACGTCGTACTTGCACGCGAGGTGGAAGACGAGCCCAACTACCTGCAGCTGCTGAATGGCCGTTTTGTGGAGAGGCAGACGTGTGGGGTCACACTGATGCAACCGGTGGAGGAGGTGGCGCAGAGAGAGAGAGCGGAGCAGTTAGAGCGTGAGAAGCTCCTGTCATATTTGTCCCAAGCTGGTGGCATGGTGAGGTCTCCAACCGTGTAGTAGGCCATCGTTTCGACCGCCTGCCCTGAATTGGCCGGCCATCTGCTGTCGACGCATGGTGCGGTCTGCACTTCTGTGCCTGTGGGCATTATTAGGTGCGCTTGCCCTATCGAAGAGAGATTGATTTGTTCACGAGCATGCGCGTAAGCACGTTGTCCGTGCTGCTGACAGAAGCGCCATAATCCCCGCAGGTGACGCACTGTTACTAGTAGCGGACGCAGCGGCTTGAACGTCAGATGCATTACCTCCTAGGCTCCTCGTTGCTGTTCAGCATGTGGGTGCTGTGTGAGTCTCTCTGCATCTACGTCGATGAGTGTGCGGGAGAAGCTCTCGCGCCTGCTCCGCGTGCTTCGGACGCCCCGCCGCCGCTGGCCCACATCTTCGTGCGCCACTATGCCCGTATGGACGGCGGCAGGTAACAGCGAAAGCGTCGACTCGGCACACACACACACACACGCACTGCCACGTTTTCTCGTATGGTGCTTCCCCCCTCTTTTTTGCCTTCTCCCCTCACATACACTGACGAAGACAAGTGTCCGCGCGTGTACACGGGCGCTGATTTTGTGTTGGGGACGTACAAGGAGGGGGCCTTTGATGCACACCTGTTGCCATCCCCGTTCCCACTTCACTTCCTCCTCCCTCCCCCTCTTTCCTCCTGCCTTTCCCCGACACTAACCCGCGCGCAGCGCTGTGAGTGGTGTAAATGCAGCGCGGTACGTCACGGCTGCGCAAAGCCGTCGCGGGCGTGGAGGAGAGTCAGTACTTCGCCTCCATGCGGTCACAAATTGTGACCGATCTGCGCACCCGCACCAATGACCGGAGTCTCGCCGGCTGCGTGGATCCACAGATTGCGGAGGCGGTGGAGTACATCAACGGCTCCTTCTCTCAGTACGTGACGAGCAGCTCGTGCGGGGGACGGGTCTCGCTTTTCCACAAGGGTTCAATAAGTGCTGGCAGGTCCATCTCACCACGGGCAGCCACGGAGCTGGGCGAGCCTTCGATGCCTGCAGCTGCACTCTCTTTAGGGCAGCGGAAGCGCGGCTCTTTTGGCCGAGGGACGTTGTTCCAATCGCACGACCCTCTGCCGGCGGACACTTCCATCGCCGTGAGGGAGAGGGTTGTGCCTGCACTGGAGGAGTTCTGGGCATGGAGGCAGACACAGCTCTCCGATGCGCTACTGGCGACGTCGGAGGTGCTGCAGCTGAAGTTCGAACCCATGATCCTGCACGTGCTGTGCGCCGACGTCGAGGCGGCAGCCGAGCTGCTTAAGTGCGGCAGCGAAAGTGGGCAGATGAACAGCGGCATCGTGTCGTGCTCGCGTGGAACTAAGGCGCACCGCAAGATCACCTGCTGCATCACTTCTCCGCTTTGTATCGATGTGCCACTCTTCGCCAACGATACGTGGTGCATCTCACCCGCCGACTTCCGTAGCAGCGTCTGGGCAACGTTTCTGACGGCCTCCCTGAATCACGTCAACACGCTGTTCGCAGAGAACGCCAGGCGCCGCGACCGTTTTCTGCTGGAGCTGCGCACTCGTGCCGAGAAGGCAGCCATGCAGTGACAGAGGAGTCACAGCCAGGGCTGAGGAGGGGGCAAGAGCCATGAGCCCGGATAGGGAGACCCTTATGCAGACAGGCACGCGCCGATCCTCCTCATCGCTCTGCTGGCGCGTCGCGCAACTGTCGCGAGCGCACCCGCCACGCCATCACAGGACGGAAGCTAAGTACGCTCTCGTGGACGACTAAAGGGAAGGCTATTGTGCACGCGGTAGACAGCAAGGCGAGCAAGGAAGGATGGAGACGGCGCTGTGCCAAACGGAGAGGCAGCACATACGCGTAGAAAACGCTGGCCTTGCATGGATCGCCCGGCCCCGGTGTCATTGTGGTCGTTTCGGGAAGAGAATGCAGCACCAGAGGGTGGCAGGTGGCGCCGGACTGGTCAACCTCCGCACAACATCCTTTCCTCTCTGTCTAGCCTCTTGCCGTCTTTCCCCTTTCTCGGCTCGATTCTTTCTCTCTATAACGGATCTTCCGACAGCGGCTGCGAGGCCGTGTGCCATGACGGCCACCTTTGCCCCATTCCTCCCGTCTCCTCTGACGGCGCGCCGTATTCCACCGACGACCCCTCCTCCTCTTCCTACTCTCTCTCTCTCCCTCTCTATCGCACATGCATATGTATGTCTCTCTCTCTATGTGTGTATGTGCGTCTATTTCTGTGGCACTTCGCTTCAGCGACGACCGTAGCCGTAATGAGCGAGGACTGTGAAGGCAAACGAATACACATACACACGCATACGCATTCAAGTCCACTTGGCGAGTTGCTCGTGATTCTACTGAACGGGGAAACTTGTAACGGCGCCTCTGGGCCTCTCTCGCTACGCTCCGGTGCCTTGCAGCCAGCACTTATCCAGTGTACCTCGTGCTTTCCGGCGGTTTGCCGCGGTAGCATGCCTAGTTCTGCGTCATGGCAGCGCTACGACGATGAGTTCAACGTCTCCGGTGTCATGACGGAGGCCGCGCGCGCGTGCGTGTCAGCTCACCCGACAAATGTGCAGGACTTCTTCTCCCGCTACTTTCGTGAGGTGGCCGGGGGGACGTCCGTGAAGGCGATTCATCATGACGAGGTGCTCAACGCGGCTGGCGAAGCAGCTATTACCTTCACTCTGGAGCTGTGCGCGGGGCCTGAGGTGACTGTGACCACTGGGAGCCTGCGGCCGTGCTTGGCTGCCGAGCGAGATGGACAGGCCCCCACATCGCCAATAGCGATAGAAGAGGCGGAGGACGCCGGTGCCAACGGCTGTTCCGCAATCCACAATCTATGTGCGGCGGTGGTGTCGAAGCTGGTGCAGCTGGGCTACGTAGAGCCGCAACTGGACTGGGATTCTGTGCTACGTGGTGCTCTCTCTGCGTCCTCGCTCGCCACGGGTGCCTCATCTGTTGAGTGGGTCGTTAGCGTCATGGCATCCTTGGTGGCTGCGAAGCAGCGCCAGGTACCACTGCATCATTACATTGCCTCACTCTTCGACGAGTGCCGCCGTGAGAGACTCACCGCTGGTGGCGCCTACTCAATAACGGCGCGCAGTGGCGTCTCAGCAGCGTCAGAAGCAGTGACTCCTTCAGACAGCTCAGCGCGACCGTACTCGGTGCCGCAGTTGCTGGTGACGTTCTTGGTGAGCGCCGCGAGGGCGGACGTTTCAGACGCGGCAAATGGTGTGCGCTTTTCTCACGTGTACGTTGCCTTGGATGCACTCACCTCGTCCGCAGACGAGACGAACGAGGCTGGCACGTCAACACCCGTCAGCGGCGCTCTGCTTCGGCAGCGCATGCAGAAAGTGCGCAAGGCTGCTCATTGCTTTCTGCAGTCCCACCCCACCGCCGCGAGCGTTTGCGAGAACGGCATCCTGCGCTGGGATGGCGCTGCGAACATTGCAGACGTGGTGCGAGTGGTAGCAGAAGCATTATCGGCTGTTAAGCTGAAGGTTGGCGTGGAGGTGTGTGTGGGCCTCTCAATGGGAGCCTCCACGACACGCGTGCCTACAGCCGACTTGGCGGACGGCGGGGCAGCCAAGGGCGCCTCCACAGAGTGCAAGGCGCTCTACAACCTCTTCGGAGGCGCAGAGCCCCCAGTAACGGGTGATCAGCTCAGCGAGTACGTCAAGGAGCAGCTGAAGGAGGTCGGCCCAAACATTGTGCAGTTTCTCGAGGATACGCATGCCGCGGAAGACCGCGTCGCTCGGCAAAGGCTGCAGATGGCTCTCCAGGACTCCGTCGTTCTCAGTGAGGTGGCCACTTCGCAATCGGAGGTGACGACGGCGCCGTCGGGTCTTGCTGATCCGTTGCTCATAGAACTTCACGAAGGCGCGTTCCCAAACACCGTGATGAACCCCGGCGACTTTGGCAACGTGAGCAGCGCTGTCGAGCACATGTGCGTGGTCGGCGAAGGCTCCCGCCGGGGAATCGCTGTTATGATTGACACTGCAGCCGGGGATGCGTGGACGGCGGCTCACATCGTCGATGTAGCGATTGCGGGCGGTGCGTCTTACGTGCTTGTCAGCGCCGGCATCTTTAGTGCGCACACAGCTGCAGTCGTCAGCCGACTGGCATGTCTAACGGCTGAGTTGGCAAGCAAGCAGATGACGGCGCCACGACTACCCGCACGGCGCTTCAACCGCTACGACTGGCCCCCGTTGCCCACGACGGAGGTCGCGCCGATTCGGCGGAAGGGCGACAAGAAGAAAAAAGAGGTCGGTAAGGCATCGGCAAAGAAGAGGTAACGCGCGGTAGGGTGCAGGGGGGGAGAAAGAGGGGTGAGGTGGAGTTGGCAGGCCATCGCCTTCCCCCCTCCCTCTCCCTCTCCATCTTCCCCCTCTCCGCCGCCAATCCTGCCACATCTCTTTTGGGTATGGTGGGGTGCGGCTCCCTCTCCTTTGCCCTCTTCTCCCTCCCCACACAGCGTTCACCCCACAGGAAAGGAAAAATAAAACAGCGCAACACACATGCGGAAAGAGAGAGAGAATGAGTCAGTGCCCCCTCTGTGCGAGGCGGCTCGTGCGTTGGTCTCTTCTGGTGTATGTGCTTGTTCTTCGCCCTTCAGGCCTGACGATCCTTTTTTTTTTTCGCAGCGCATATCTGATGATGTACAGATCCTCGGCACCGAAGTAGCTACCACGGTGGAAGTCGACGGAAATACATAACACCGTATGAGAAGCATTCAGATAGACTGCAGCGTGTCTTCAATGCCTATTTTTGTCTGCATGCCGAGACCCCAGACGCCGGCGCTTTCACATCGATGCGCACGAACGCACTGAACCGCGCGTCCTTGCCAAGATGCACGGCGCAATCTAGCGAATACCACCCTTCCCTGCCACGATTTCGCGTCTGCACCCCGGGGTGCGCACATGTGCTCGTGCGTGGGAACCCACGCTCACACCCTTACCCGGTACCCACCCCTTTACTCCTCCCTTTTGCCACGAGGCTGCTTGCCGCCTCTCCTTTCGGCTTCTCCCCGGCGTATACGCACCTGTGGCACGACGCCTGCTGCGGTGCCTCTCTCTCCGTCCCCCCCCCCAGACCCCTCTCTCTGTCTTCTCGCTGTTCCTTCAGCTGCTCTCCTCTCACTAAAGGCGCTCGCTAGTGACGCTGAAATTGTTCGTGGCGTGAGACGATTTTTTTTGCTGCCGTCCCCCTCTGGTGAGGTTCGATCTCTGCCCAGACGGATTCCTCTCCCCTCCCCGCGCGATACCGACAGGCATCACACGTGCTGAACAGAAGCATGCTCCGCCGCAACCAGACATTTCTGCGCGTGAGCCCGTTCGCGCTCTACCTCCAGGAGCTTAGCAGCGCTGGCAAGCTGAAGCGGGCAACGAACAAGTGCACTTACGCGGCGAAGTTGTACCACAAGCTCTCTCCGGCTCAGAAAGGTGCACTAAGGCGTAGGGCCAAAGCGAAGACGTTTCCAGCACAGGTGGCGTATCAGCAGCTCGTAAAGCGCGAGACGAAGCTCTTGAGCGGCATCCCAATAAAAAAGCGTCAAGCAATTATCCAGAAGAAGTGGGCGTCCTTCAAAAAATCTCAAGCGAGAGCGTCGGCCAAGGCAGTGCCAAGCGCCAAGAAGAAGGTGAAGGCCGCCAGCACTGCGGCCAAGCGTATCTCGAAGGGCACGCAGAAGTAACTTCTATCGCTGGCGATGGTGAAGTGTTAGCGCAGCAGAGCGATCAGCACGCGGATGAATGTACCCAATATGCGAGAGAGATCTCTGTCTCATCTATTTGTCTCCACTCGGACGGTCTTTGCGTTTTTTTTTTGTACTGTGAAGCCAACGTGCGCACGGCACTGGTGGGATGCTGAGCGAAGGGGGAGGGCAGGAAAAGTAAGTGGGAAAGGAGGAGTGACATCGGGACACGTTGAGCGCAACCTCATCGGAAGGAGACATGCCGAGCGCGAGCGCTTGCGTGAAACCAGCGGTGCTGCTCACAATCATAGATTCTTGCCGTTCTTCTTTTTTCTTTTTTTCGTGTTTCTCTGTGGCTCGCTCTCTTCTTTTGCAGTGCGCGAGTCCGCACTGACAGATTCGACATCCCCATCCTTCTCCAGCGTCTTGCCATGTACGAACGCCCTCCCTCGCCTCTTTCCGCTTCCCGATGCCACCGTCACTGTATTTTTTTCCCCTTCGTCGTCATCTTTCGGCGCACTTGGCCTTTGCCAACTCCATAGAGAATGCCGGACCGGTAGTGACAGTGGCATATACATAAGGGAGAGAGAACACCAGAAAAGGCCACCGCCAGCAGTGCTCTTCTCCCCCTCTCCCCGCCTCACTGTCACCGCTGCGGTCGATAGCTATCCGCCCCGCGCTTCGCCCCCTCTCGCGCTGCCACGTCTGTACTGATAGTCAAATGGATCTGTTCCGCACGCGCGCCTGTCTTCGCTTGTGTGTTTCTTTTTTTTTGGCTATGCGCTTTTGTTTCGGCTTTTTTTTCTTCATGAGTAAAGAGGCCCCTTCCAAAAAAGCCTCGGCATGCCTCGTCTACACGTATGTGTGTGCGCTTGTGCGTGTGCTGTACGCCCGGGCCCCGTGCGCATGCCTTCAATGCGGCGCCGAGAATGGGGTTGACCCTGGGCGGACGCTCACACGCATGCGGAAGGAGAAGAATACAGTCTTGCCCCCTCTCTCTTCTCTGTCAGGGATGTGTGAGGCGGTGGGCTAAAGACAGCCGATCGCGTGGATAGAAATGCCGAACTACACTCTAGCACAGGCGCGCCCATTGAAGAGGAGCAGGTGCATAGGCGCCAGCTGAAGCCTGCCTCACGCTGAGCAGTCGGCCTGCGCGTCTCTGCGCGGGCGGTTCTTCCTCCGGTGCTCGAGTCCGTCAAGGGAGTCGGAGCAGATTGGACCCGGGAGCGTTGCGGTGCCGGTGGGGACTCATCACTCCTTTCTCTTCCCTGAACTCCGCTGGTCTGCCCTCCAAGTACTTTGCCAGATGAGCGGGAGCAAAGGCAATCAGCCGCTGCCTGCGTGCGCACCGCTAAGTGGGCGCCGACGCGGACAGGAGAACACCGAGTCTGCAATGCCTATGCCTTCCTCAGCTTGAGCTTTGCCTCTGACGATGTCCCGCTCGCATTGCTTCGGTGCCGTTTTACCCCCTCCCGTCTCCGCTTCTTCCCACATGGGTCCGCTCATCCGTCACCGCGCCACCGCATTAGCCTTCCGCACCGCCTCGTTCCCTCTATTGTCGCAGCGAGCACTTGAAGCACAACATCTCAAGCAAAAATAGAAGAAAAATCGCCCTGTCACAGCGTGGTGAACAATACACATACACCCGGGAGCGAAGTTTTTTTTTAGGGTCCGTGGTGTCAGTACGCATCCGCCGCGTGCACACTTCAGGGAACCAGAGAGAGAGTGCCCGAAAGCATAGATCTAACGCAGCGAAAGGCTCAACGCGCAGCACGAGTAAAGCTCACCGCCCCTCCCTTCCAGCGGGCATTCGCTTACACGCAGCCACACGCCTTCCACATATACCCCTCCCCCTCCCTCCCCTCCGGGGGTGCCGTCTGTGGCCCTCCTCCCTGCCTACAAGGGCACTCTCGCCCTCCCCGCTGCCAAGCCCGCCATGCTGCGCCACTGTTTCACACTTCGTCGGGTGAGCCCGTTCTCCGTCTTTCAGAAACATCTGGGCGAGACAGGCCTATTGAAGGGCGTAAAGAACCCCGCGAAGAAGTCAGCGAAGATGTACCGGCAGCTCTCTTCGCCGGAGCGGAAGATCTTTGAGGAGCGCGCGCGTCGCTTGACGTACCCTGCGCTCGACGCGTTCAACCGCTTCCAGAGGGAGTATGCACCCCGCTTTGCGCACCTGTCCATGAAGCAGCGCCAGCGCAAGGTGGCCCGGCTGTGGGCGGAGTTGAAGAAGAGTGGGACGGTGAAGGTACCAAAAGGCGCCAATCGCAAGTTCAAGACGGTGGTGAAGAAGAGGAAGCCGTCGACGCCGCAGAAGGCGCGGAAGGGCGGCAAGAAAACGGCGAAGAAGTGACCGGAGGAGTGCACTGCTGACGGTGGGGCGCAGTTCCCGCATCGTGGTTTTTTTCCATAGAACTGCAACGAAAGACAGCAGGGTGAGTTGGGCGAGAGGGAAGCACGCGGTAGGAGAGGGAAGGGGGGGCAGAGAGAGAGACGAGAGGTATCCTAAAGCGCGGTCAACTCTGCACAGCAGGCATGTATTGACCGCTGATTGCGAGTGATTGCGCTTCAAGCGAAACCGCTTTCGGATCCAAAGCACATTTGGACCGAATGCTAGGCGTCATCATCGTCTGCCGATCCTGCACCCCGGCTTTCCTCTTCCTGTTTTCTCCACTCGTATATAGCCTCGCGGACCCACACCCTGCACCGCCCTTCAGAAGAAGGGCGAGGACAAGCGAGTGTACCGCCAGGGATGCACTGCTGTCGAGGGGCTCTTCCTTTCGCAGCCTCTCCTCACTTCCCCTCGTTCCTTTTTTACAATCCCTTTCGTGTGGGGGCATCGCGCGTACGCGTCAGCACAGGAGAGCGCAGGGTGGAGTAGAGGGACGGGACCAAGAAGCCGCTGAGATACGTGACGCGTGTAATCCCATTTTTGAGTGCATAATGACGGCCCGCGCACGACTTGGCGTCAGCGTCGGCCCCACGCAGCTCAGTACTCTTCTTCGCTCCTTCCGCTTCCACTTCTTCCGGATCAACATTGTGCGGCTCAACGCTCGTGGGCGTGCGCCTGCCTCTAGCGGCGATCCTCAGTGTTTCTTCTTCTGTTCTCTCGCTCCCTATCGATGTGCCGCGACCGCCGCGTTGTGATGTTCGGTAGCGAGGAGAAGGCAAGGCGCGCGCACAGGAGAATGAGGATAAGAAAAGAAAGCATTGCTTCCGGACGCGCGTGTGATCTCAGCCCATCCCGCAATGGGACAAGGGCCCCATTTAGCGCACGCATGTGTGTTTGCGTGTTAGTGTGTGTGTGTGGGGCGAGCGGGGTATGTGGACAAAGCTCCCCTAACCCCCATGCCAACAAGCACAAAAATGCTCTGCCGATGCCACAGATGTCAATAAGGCCTTCCCCTTCCCGCTGGGTCAACGCCGGAGTCCGCGATGTGGTTTTCCTGTGTTGCCTCTATTCTCACCGAGGCGGCCTCGCCGCGTGTCTTGTTGACGCAACGCGACACTCGCGCTTTGCGGATGCTGAGGTCGGCCATGCTTTGCAGGCCAAACTGTACGCCGCCTTTCCCTTCCTCTGCACGGGCTGCGGCGCTTCTCTGCTTCTCTTTCTTCCTTAACTCTCCCTGCTGGCTGCATACGGAGCGCAACGCATACACACATGCGTCGGGCCCACTCACTCCCCCACTCGCACCAATACGCGTCAATTGCCCGAAACGTCTTTTCTTCTGTGCCTGCATCGCACTGGCCGGGAAGTCGGACAGCTTTTCTACGCACGTTCGCTCTCGCCAGACCCTCGGCTACTTCGCTTTCACCTTTGCCGCTATACCAACGTGACCGGCACCCATACACGTCCCCGTGTGCCCACTGTCTGTCGCCCTCTCTCTGCTTTCGAGTGTGGCTCGCACCGCCTTCAACACCGCTGAGCCTCTTCTTGGTTACCCTTTCAGATACATCGAGAGAGACGAGAAACAGCGCAGCGCCTCTCGCATACCAGAGAGAGACACACACACTGCTATTTGACAGCCACTTCTTCTCGTCTTTGTTTGCTGTTGTCCTGCCGCCGCCATCATGCCAGTGAAACCAGCGCAGGACTTCTTTTCCCTGGACGCGAACGGCCAGCGAGAGGCACTCATCATCATCAAGAAGTTGCAGTGCAAGATTCTGTACAGTGACAAGTACTATGACGATACGTTCGAGTACCGTCACGTTATCCTCCCGAAAGATCTCGCGCGCCTTGTTCCCACCAGTCGCCTCATGAGTGAGATGGAGTGGCGCCAGCTCGGCGTGCAGCAGTCGCAGGGGTGGGTTCATTATATGATGCACAAGCCAGAGCCTCACGTGCTGCTCTTCAAGCGACCTCGCACCTAGTCGAAGCTCCCCCTCCAGAGCGCAAGAGCCACAAAAGACCCCATTAGCCTGGACGCGTCAGTGGAGCTGGTTAAGAGGTGGAGGTGCGGAGCAGAGGGGGCAATAGAAGAGGGGCGCGCTTCAAAGCGGGCGCACAACACCGCTAATTCCTTCCAGAGCTGCGGAGGCCTGCAGGTGACAGCACCCCACGCCTTGGTGCCCTTCCCGCCGCATGCCGTTCATCGTATCCCCCTCCCTCCCTCTATTCCCAGCGCTCTCTCTCTCTCGCTTTCTCCTTCTTGTAGTCTGTATCGTGCCGGCTCTCTCCATAGTGGTGAAGAGGACCGTCTACTCCCAGCACAGTGGGATGCATGCCTTCTCACTAATCTCCCTGCTCCGCATGTGTATGTTGCCCCCTCCCTCTCGTGTCTGACTGCACTCCTCCTTATCTCCTCCTCTTCCCCATATTAGACCACGCATAGAGTCGTTTCGGTGTTCCCCCTCTGTCGCTTGTGTTTTTTCACCTCTTCAGTGAAAGACTGCTCAATGCAGTTGTTTGTGGCGGGCTTGTCCGCGCTTCCCCGTTGTGTGTCGCGGACTTCGTGGCGGCTGTGGCGAACGCTGCTGCGTCGGCGTATCCGCGGAGACGTACGCGCGTTCGTAAAGTTAACCACTGCAGAAAAGAAAAAAACTCGGCAAGAGAGCGGGCGGTGCTTCCCTGAAGCAGACGTCCAGCAGACGCGCCTCAGAGAAGGCGCGATAGCAGCAGTCACCCTCGGCGCCCCTGACGCCTCGTTGCATCCCGCGAGGGATGAGAAGGGTTCGCGCGCGCAGTCTCTGAGTCATGCGCCCGCACCCGTGCACCTCGCCCCGCTCCGAATTTTGACAGCTGGCTCAGTGTGGCGCTCATTTGTTTCGACTTCGACGTCAAAAGTGACTGCATGGCTGCTGCGGCCTGAGCTGACGAGCCACTCCCTCCTTCAGCGGCGCCCTTAGCGGCGAAAAGAAGCCGGCGCTGCACGAATGCGTACCCCCTATGGCCTGTACGGGCGTCTCCCTCGCTCTTCCCTGCGGGGCCTCCCGGTACCAGCGGTGCACCGCATACTACCCTTCTTCGCCAACCTCCCGCCTCACTTCTCACCGCTGCATATCCGCGAGCTCTTCACGTCCACGCACACAAACCCAAAAACCTGCGAGAGGACTATCAGGAACGAACAACACGACGATGAGAGCGAGCCAAACACAGCTTGTGTGTGTGGCAGTGGCAGTCAGCGGCCTACTCGGTGCCCTCAGCTACGCCGCCTACAGGCAGCTGAGTCAAGATCGCGCCGACAGCCTTGAGGGAAAGCCACACACACGCGGATCCCCTAATCAGCTGCCTGCCGGTGACGCCGGCGCACAAGCCGCACCACCCCCACCTCAAGCCTCTCTCTCACTTCCCCTCGAATCACCGTATCCCGCAGCGGACAAAGCCAAAGCTCTAGAGCTGCTGAGCATGCTGAAGCAGAACGCCAACATCGCCTTCCAAGAAGGCCGTTTTGAAGATGCGCTGCGTGGCTATCAGGACTGCATCGAGGTTACGTCGGTCCTTGGTGCTGCTGACGCGGAAGCTGTCAAGACAGAGCAGATTGTTCGCGCGAACGTCGCAATGGTCTGTATCCGCATGCACGAGTACGATGCGGCGCGCGCAGTGGCGACGACGCTGCTGCAGGATGCCGCCGTAGCCCTTCCAGATGACCTCAAGGTGAAGGTGCTTTACAGGCGAGGGCTTGCCAGTAAGGCTCTCAACGATCGCGCGGCGGCGCTGGCCGACTTCAACGCTGCGATGCACTTCTCAAAAGGACACAAGAACCCGGCTGTGGAGAAGGAGATGGCCCTGCTGCGGCAGGGCGACGCTTAGAGGCTGTTGCGGGGACAGACGAGGAGACGAAAAAATGCGCTGTTTCCCACGCGCAGAGGTAATTCTCTCCCTGCCGACCCACAGCGCGCCGAAGCGCAGTCCCTTGAATGATTCGGCGCTTTTGATGCCGTGCGGATGTGGCTTTCTCGAGGCCTGTATCTCGGCATCGACCCATCGACGATCTTACTGAGAACTTCCCACTCCAACCAAGGCTGCTCTCAAGGCGGTCTTTGACGCGCGCACATGTGCCGCGCTGAGAAGGTAGGGGAAGGAGAGTGTCTCAGCACCCCCTTCCCTTTCACGCAGGAGCCATGCAGCTGACTGGCGTGAGCGTTGCGGCACCGTGGTGAGCTGCCAGGGACGGTTACTCCTCACCGCTTTCAGTTTCTCCGCCACCGACTTCCATTTTTCTCATCACCTTTGCTCACCCTTTCCCCTTCTTCTCTCCCCTGTGCGTCTCAGCACAGCGGAATCGGCGCTCGGCAGCGAACTCTGGAGAGCGTGTAGGGACGACGACCCTCCTTCCTGCTCTTGACGGACACGCATTGCTGGGCACGAATTCTCTCCCTTCGCCGAGGAAGCTGCTCTCTTCCCCGCAAGCCACCACGCTCCTCTGTGCTTGCTCATGATTACTCCTGTGTTTGAGTGCAACCAGGACGGTGGCTTCGTCGTCGTGCGCCTCGTCCTCTCTGCCATCTGTAAGGTGACGGGCGCCGTGTTTGACATCCACGAGACACAGTTCACCTTCTACTGCTCGCCGTATTATCTGCGCCTGCGCTTCGACCAACACCTGCAGGAGGGCAGGGGGGAGCGGGCCACCTACGACGTAGCGGCGAACGTGCTGACAGTATACCTGCCGAAGGCAAACGCAGAGGAGGTCTTCACAAAGCTCGACAACCCGGCCTACCTCATCGCCACGGAGAGGCAGCGTGCTTCGCTTATTCAGGTCCTCGGTGAGACCAACTCCAATGACGCGGCGAGTGGCGCAGGCGACGAGGCAGAGGAGACGGAGTTCGTACAATCCTTGCCGAATGCCACCGTGCCAGACAGCGCCGCAGACCGAAGCGATAACGCGGCATCGGCGGAGCACTGCAGCTACGGCTTCGCGAAC
This sequence comes from Leishmania martiniquensis, assembly GCF_017916325.1. Lineage (NCBI taxonomy): Eukaryota > Euglenozoa > Kinetoplastea > Trypanosomatida > Trypanosomatidae > Leishmania > Leishmania martiniquensis. The sequence goes on from NC_090167.1 coordinate 1,497,311, forward strand.
GCGTTCAGCGGGCTCTTTCACAAGATGGACGCGGATGTTGTGCGCGAAGTTGTGTGCTTGCGTGATAGTCCAGACTGCACAACGCCCGAAGAGCGCCGGCGATTGCGTCTCGCTGATGAGATGAATGACTTTGACGAGGACGTGCTGCTCTTTTCGTTTGAGGATGCCGACAGGGAAGTCGCGCGGGTGCTGCGGTATGTCCCTGCCCTCATTAATGACTTTAAGTCTGCCTTAGAGGGAAGCGTGGTCGAGCCTGGAAGGGGGCCGTCGGCGTCACCGGTGGTGCTTGCGAGTATACCGGAAGCAGAAGCGTGTGCTTCCCGTAGGCACGGCGCAGAGCCGCTAGAGGAGGAGGAGGCAACGCTGCTCGGCAGCTCAGATGCGCGGCCAGTCACGGTGTGGTGTGGCAACGTAGCCGACTTCAAAAAGCCCCTTATCGAGGAACTGCCCTCCGCTGACGATGTACAGCCAGCATTGCCCTTCGAGGCGATCGCTTGTGATGCGGCTGCTGTCTCGGCATCTTCTCGCACCGCGGCGAACACTGCTTCAGCGCCGTGCCCACGTACGCGCTTGGCGATTCCGCGAGTGCGCCCAATGCTGAGGTTCACTCAAGATGAGGCGGCGGTGTTGATGCGGGCGACGTTACCGCGACTGCTTTTTCCTCCTTCACCTGCCGAGGTGGAGGCGCTGACAGCCGACCTTCTCTTTAGCGAGGCCTACGACGACCTCGTGACCGAGGGCAGTGGCTGCAGCGAGTCGCTGTGGAACCTTACCCAACTGAGTCCGGCGCTGTCCTACCTCGACCCGGCCGATACACTCTACGAGGCCTGCGTCGCGTTCGCACGCCGTGCGCTCGTCTATCCGCTGCACCGTCACTGCGCCCTGCTGCAGCGTGTGTGGGCAGTGGTGGGTACACGCCTGCTGCTCGGACGCAACTACACGGTACGTGCCCTCTTGCGCGTGCGCATCATTCTATCCCACGCTGAGCACAAGCACCTCTTGGCGACCATTTACCTGGACCCGTTAATTGCCTACTGGATGCACGTCTCCGACGCGGACGATCGACTGATGCGCATGGCGCTCGAGATCCACGAGCACGTCTCCCGCACCGAGCCGACAACAGTGTCGACGGCTCCGAAGCCTGGAACGTCTGCTCTGCATTCGGTGTTGGCAGGCACACAGAGGGTGACTCTCTACCCGCTCACGCTCGCGTACCTCCGCCTTCCGTTGTCGGAGGAGACGGAAGACGACTGGCGCGAGGGGTGAGGAGCTTAGAGTTCTTTTTTTTTGAAATTTCTGCAGTAGCCGTTCATCTCTGCTCAGCGCAGCACTCGATGAGACGGACACCGGCGCAGGGAGGTCAAGTAGTGCATGCCTAATCTGTTACCCTTGAGGGGAGGTCACTAGCGAGCGGTAAAGGAGTATGGGACACCGACGTGCATAGCGCTGTTCTCCGCATCTTTGCGCGCAACCTCGGCGGTGGCGCACATCCACGCGCCATCCGGCCCTCCCCTCATGCACGAGTGCACGTCACCCAACAAGGGTGGACATGAGGGGGGTTGGAGGCGGGGCCGGCTGCTTTGTTGCCGGCACTGTGCGAGTCTGTATGATAAAGCCGCACGTTTTTGGGGCGCTCGCCATCTGTCCAAGAGCGCTGCTCTTTCACCGCTTCTACGCTGCGTGCTGTGCCTCCATTCCACCGTGCGGTGGCCCTCCGCTCTCACGCGTCGCCGTCGGCGTCAACACATCAGTAAAGGAAAACAAAAGTACGCTGTAAACACACAGGAGAAAAAAGAGGCGGAAAGCGCTTCGTTCGGCGCACGCGCTCCGCCCTTCCTCCCCCCTCGTATACATCTGCGCGCTTACAGAATCCATAGAGCACCGGCATAGAGCAACAGAAGGGGGGAGGGTGGACGCACGCTGAAGAGTCACCGACCACCCACAATACACCGCCTTTTCTCCTCGTACGCTTTCCAAAGCACGTGCCCGTACACACGCACCTGCGTTGGGGCCAGCGCGAGCCTTGGCCACAGCGTAAACGCCACGCAAAAGCGTACAGCCACATAATCAGCTGCTCAGCGCCGTAGATGAGCTTCGCTGGCGCGAGTCCGGCCCTCACCTCCAGCGGTGGAACTGCTGGCTCGGATGCTGTCAACGGCGTGCCGATAGAGGTGGCGTCCATGTTTTACACGGGCATCAATGAGCCGCGCCCCACCGCGATGAACTTCTCCTTCGATGGCCTTTACTTCGTGTCAGCGCACACGGACGACGCCGTCCGACTCATTGACGTGGGAAACATGGTAAACACCGATGTGATCGTGTGCGACGCGTTTGGCGTGCACAATGTCCGCTACACCCACTCCAGCAGCGTTGTTTGCGTGGCTCCGCGGTTTCACCTTGACGGCCATCTCCACCTCCTGAACACGGAGACGTCGCAGTTCTTTGGTGAAATGGCTTACCTTAACGACGCGGAGTCTGAGATTGTGCCGGTGGCGAACACGCCAGTGTACTCCACTCTTTCTCAGTGCCCGACAACAGATGTGATAGGCGCGGTGGTGGCGGCCAAGAGCCGTCTCGCCCTCTTCCATCCGCTCATCTCCGGCTGCATTGCTGCCACACCGGAGCGTTCTGTTGTAGGTAGTAGAGCCTGCGTGCAATTTAGTCGGGACGGCCATCGTATCGCCATCGGCGACGACCACCGCATTGCCATCCTCGATCGGCGCAATCTCTTTCATTCGCCACAGGTCATGCTCGAGAATAAGCGCGTCTTCACTATGTCAACGCCGCCGACGAGGTGCAAGGGGGTTGAGTTCAGTGCAGATGCGAGTCGCCTGCTGCTCACCTCATCGAGTGGAGAAGTTGTAGTCTACGACTGGCAGCGCGACGAGACGGTGGCGAACTATTTCCACGGCGCTGCAAGGCGGCACTTCGTCGGCTCCGCCGATGCTATTGGTGCACAGCATGTGTTTCCGCACCAAGCAACCTCGCCCATTCTACAGCTCACCTCGTCCATGGCTGGAGGCCGGCATCTGCTTGTGTACGCCGGGTGCCCATCGAACGCAGTGAGCTCGGCCCAACAAGGGCGACTTCTGTATGAGCTGCAGTCGAAAGACAGCGATGTACCGGTCGCTGTAGCCGTGAACCCGCGCCTACAGCTGGTCGCCACTGCAGCACGGAGCATAACGTGGTGGGCTTTCCACAGCTCTGTAATGGAGGCGTACGCAACTCCCGCAGAAGCGTGTGTGACAGCAGCCGATGGAGAAGGCGGCTGACATCGCCGTGGTTAAGTCGAAAGGGGCGCAGACCCATGCACGCAAGTGCGACGCGTCACGCGTCTGCGCGTACGCCGCTGCCATTTCCCTCCCCCTCATCCGCACATCACGCAGAGGCCGCTGACAGGTCTATCGAATTCACGAAGAGCTCTGCATGCGGTGATGTGTTTCCGCTGCGTTTTTTTTTGTGTTTTCTTCTCACTTTGTGTGTATGTGTGTGCCGTTGGGGGGGGAGACGGATGGGGAGGGGGCGGATAGGGTCGGGGAGGGGGTTCCCGTCGCACAGCTTCCGACTCCTACGCTGCTCTACTAAGGAGGGTTAGGGCCCGCGCCGGCGTACCTGTGCGATGCAGACGTGGTCGGCTCCCATTGGTTTCATGAATTTGTATTCTCATCAGCTCAGCGAGCGGTTGCGTGGAGATGTGTGCCATCGTGCGTAAGACAAGGGGCGATGCTGCGCAACACCACCCTTCCCCCTCGCTCTCCTTTTCTTCTCCACCTGCCACTTCCTTTGCCACTGCTCGTGGGCCTTATCTATACCTTTCTTGACTACTTCACCGTGCCGATGAGTGGCGTAGCCTGCCACCACCACGTCTAAAGCGGTGTGCTAACCTTCTCCTCTTCCTCCTCCCACACATACACTAACACAGATGCACAAGCATGCGCACGCACCTTCGTCGAGTCGTAGCAGGAGCTTCCATCCCCTTTTACCCCTCCGCCTCTCTGCGGTATCAGCAGACAGTGCGTGCACGGAGGCAGTCACGCATTCATCTCGAGACCGGCCTGCACTGCGGGAAGGGCGAAAGGACGCCGTCGCCTCCGTTGGCTTGCTCGCAGAATCCGTTTCTGAAGAGGCAGCCGTGAGCAAAGCAAATAGTAAAAAGAGCGTCGATAAAGCTCCGCGGGCCTCCATTCTGGTCAAAGCGCAGTGCCACTGGGGCATCGGAGGCAGACAGGCTTCTATCTTGGTCTCCCTCGCTGAATGGGCCCCCGCGTTTCCTTTCGGTGAGAGGCCCATCGGATGCCACGCCGCTGCTGCCCTCTTCCTCAGCATCCGCGCCCCTCTTACTCGCTTGCACTCTCTCCTCTCCCTCTTTCCGCCTGCCTTTCTTCCGGTGAGCACCTTCGGTGCGACAACGGCATTCATCGGCGGTCATTCTTGTGACTTGCTCTTCCGCTTTTCGTCTCCTCCGACCCTCTTTCTTGTCGCTCTGTATCGCCCTCTACCCCCTAACCCCTCCTGCGGGTCGAATTGCGGTGCCCCACGTGTCTGTTGGCGAAAACGATTTTCTTCGCTTTCATTGCCGTGTGTCTGCGCTCAGCGCCGCTTTTAGCTCTCCCCTTTCGATTCTTCTCTCTCCCCTTCGCGCGCGGAGTCGCTCGCCGGTTTTCTCCCGATGCGCTTCATAGAGAGTCAGAAGGAGGTGATACACACCCTCCGCTTCCCCTCGCAGCACTCCGCGACGGACCGCAAGAGGGCCTACATGTTCGTGTTCGTGTACATTCTCAGCACCATCGCGTTTGGTGGGAACCTCTTTCATTTCATCAGCGGCTGGATTGCCGCCACGGTGCTGCAGGTCGTCATGACCATTCTGATCATCATCTACGCCTTCAACATTAATGACTACAGCGACAAGAGCATGAGCTCGATGGAGTGCGAACGAGCCTGCAATCCGCTTCTAGATGCGTACATTGCACTTCGTGCAGTGCAGGTGATCCAAGCACTCTTCTTGCGGAGCTTCCTGTGTACGTTTTCTTTTGCCACGCTGCTGATCGCCACCCTCTACCGCGTGCGTCAGAAGAAGCTCTACGTGGATGCAGTGAATCTATGGCGCGAGGTGTCGCAGTACGAGCGCGAAGGCTTCGTCTTCATAGCTGTAGACGTGGTCATGATTATCGTGCTGCTGATTGTGATGGTCTTCTCCATAGTCACGGAGTACTCCAACTGAGGCGCCGTCACCACACCTTCCCGAACACAAGCGTGCGCATGCCATGGGCTGGGGATGGCACAGCACGGGCCCTTCCTCTTTGCTCTGTAACGGGTAACGCGTACACGCATCTGCGCGTTGTAGTCCAAGGGAAGGAGGAAAGGAGAGGAGTGCCGAGGCCACGGTTGCGCTGGGTAGCGACTGCTGTGCGCGTGCGCTGCTGCATACGAGCGCGCGTGGCGAGGTGGATGCGCTCGGTGATGTGATGAGAGGAGAGACATATCCACGGCTTGTGGTTCCCAATTTTGAGGTATTACTAAGTAACAAGAGGGCTGAAGACGCATCGTTTCGCCGCTGTGGATGCTGAGTTGGGACGCTGGGCAACAGCTCCATGTCGCACGTTCTACAGCTATAGCGGGCCGGCATCAGGATGTTACAGTGGCTCTCTCTCTCCTTGGTCTGGTCAAGATCTCAACACTGACTGCGTTTTCTCTGCAGAAGTGTCTGCCCTTCCTTGTGATGCAGGCACCAGTCTGTGCCGCGTACATCCTCTGCGGCTTGACTAGAGGCAATTTTTCAGGGTGAGGGGGTGCCATGGGCCTCGTAGCTGTGCCTCTGCGCACACCTGTCAACGTATAGAAACTGTTCTGGGCCCACTCACAGGCGTATCATAAAAGGACAGGTACGCTGGTAGACCCACGCGCGCAGGATTGTCAGGCGATGGCACGACGGCAGGCAGGGAGCATCATGCATCGAGTGCGGAGAGGCGCTCTTCGACTCTCGCTCTCTTCCTCCCCTTTCCTCTCTGCTGCTGCTTTCTTCGCTTCGCTCAAACCTGTCGTCTGCTGAACACTCCTCCCCCTCCCCCTCTCCCCCGTCCTCCTCCTTCTCCTCCTTCTGTCTTTATTCCGTGCGTCGCTCTCGCCCTGCGCGCGTTCCGTTATTGGCATTTCTCTTGCTCTGGTGCTGTGCCCGCATCATACACTCGAGCGCGCAAGCAGAGATTGCCTACGCGGCAGCAGACAAGTAACGCACCGTTGAAGGTTGTGTATTCGCCTTCGCCTGCTTTTTTTTCCACGTACGCGGAAACGAACAACAAAAAGAGGTGCGCGAGCTGCGCACCTCTCCAGCTGATGAGCGGCACAGAGCGTCTCACGGACGCCTTCTGGCTCCAGTTTCAGTGGGTTCCAGTGCTCATCACCGACCGGAGTCACCACACGAGCGGTGAACGGAAGCGTTGCGCATTGTTTGCGGTAATGCATGTAGCGTTCCTGCTTGTCCTATTTGGCCACTTTCTGAGCATCGTTGTCTCATGGGCTCTTGCCTTTATTATGCAGGCCGGAGCGATGGGGCTGTGCCTGATGCACCTCGCCATGCTGGAGGAGTACGCGGACCGTATGAACAACGCACTGGAGCTGGAGCACGTGGTCAACCCTTTCATCGTTGGTGGGGTCGCCGTGCGCTGCTTTGCTTGTCTGCAGTGCATTCTGACTCGCTCGTGGTTGCTTTTCCTCGCTGGGAGCGTAGAAATTCTATACGACCTCTACGTCGCACAGCAGCGTTCGCTGCTCATTGACGGGACGACGATTTGGAAGGAGATCAGGACGTATCGCATCGATGGGCGTATCCGTTTAGGGTACCAGGTAGTGATGGTGGTGGCCTCTGTTCTGTACCTTCTCTTCTCCATTTTTACCATGTAGCGAGGCAGAGAGAGGGCCGCTCGGTGGCGACCTGCTGAGCGCACTCGAGATGCTCTGGACATGTTTTTGTGTGCGAAGGGCGACGATGGAAGCGGCGTGACAGCGTAGCGACCGTCTCTTCTGTCCACGTCCTCTGTGTATAAGGCTCGGTCATACTGCTGGGCACAGCACCGGACGAAATGTCGCACCGCGCACCCCTGCGAACGACACAGAAAAAGGTCCTCGTCAATACAGAGAGGGCGCGGGGGACTGCAAAAGGTGTGCGCTGAATACGCTTGAGGCAGAAAACGGGGGGACTTGGTAAGGCATTCACTGTTAAAAAAAACTGAGCACCATCGCCACCAGATGCGGGCTGCGAATCGCACATAGGTCTCTTCCGAATGTGTGCGCTGCTGTCTGTCCTCTGCACTCGTCCTTGAACTCCTTTTTTTTTAAGTTGCCTTGTCGGCCTGTCTATCTCTGTAGAAGCATCGCGCCTCCGTTGTCCTCCTGCTCTCTCTCTCCTCTTCTTTTCACTGTCTCGCCCTCTTCCGCACTGCGCAACGGACACCCCATGACTGGCCCAAAACGAACGCGAGACACGGAATCTCCGTGCAGCTGTCAGTTGTGCGCCTTTCTGCAACAGACTCGATATGCAATCGCTTCGGCCTCCCGTCGTTCCCCTTATGCACGCCGGACTCTGCCAACCCGTTGCCTTAGAGCATTTTCTCCATCTCCATCTCTCTTTTTTTCTTCTTCTCGCGCCAGCTGTCGCCCTTCGCCGCGGCACCACAGCGAAAACGCCTCCATCGGCCGGCTTAGCCGACAAAGTGAAGAGACCACACGTACGCAGTTTCTCTTTCTTGTTTTTTTTCTTACGCGCTGGTCTACACTCCCCTCACGGCAGTGATCGCTATCCCAAACTAAAGCTGCTTTCGGCCTCTGCTCTGTCAGATTTACTGTGTGCGAGTGTACCCCTCCCCCTCCTGCCTCTATACGCTCTTACGCGAGAGCGTTGAGGCGGCGAAAATTCAAAGCTGGTCACCGGGGTATTGATGCCATCTTGCATCCTGTGTGTTCGGGTGCCTTCGTCATGAGCAGCATCTACCGATGCACCGTCTGCGGACGGCTGACAGCGATGTCTTTGTGCCCTCGGTGCGAGGCGGGCACAGAGCGCTACACCCCAACACTGGAAGAGATGCACGCAGCAGCAGTTAGCTGCTATGGCACTTCAGGAGCAGCGTGTACCACTTCCACAGCGATATCGTTGACGGTCGCCGACATCAACGCCCTTGCGAGGCAGAACGGTGCCGTTTCTGCAAGTGCAGCCATCAGCCAACACGCTGCAGCGACTTCGCGCTCGGTGGCGGAGCTGCAGGTCATGGTGGTGTCCCTCTTGGAGGAGAATGTGGCGCTGCGTGATGAGGTGCAACGTAATCGGCGACAAATGCTGCGCTCCGCCAGAGACGTCAGAGAGCTGCATGCGGCGTACAAGCTGATGCGGCAGAAGGATTTGGACGGTACGGGCGGGCTGAAGGGTGGAAGTCAGGGGCCCAGGGGAGTGGGCGAGGTCGAGAACCCCGACCAAGAGCTCATGGGTGCGGCGTTGCAACAACCGCAAGGTGTAGCGGCGGAAACGGTGACTTGCCCATCATCGGAGGACTCTTCCGTGCCGCCGAAAGTGCCCACCGAGTCTCAGACATCGGCGGAGGACGTGGCGGCACTTCACGCTGAGGTGTCGCGCCTGCAAAGCGCGCTCGCCCTCAAGACGCAGCAGCTGGATGACTTGTGGGAATACGCCGAGTGCGCCGAGAAACAAGTGCAGGATCTCCTCCAGAGGCTCGGTCACGTGCAGGGCATTCTGCACGAGGAGAGCCAAAACTCTGCGCGGCTCTCTCGACACCTCGAAAATGTCGAGAATTCTCCAGAGGACATCGGGTCTTTCATCTCCTTGCGCGACCGATCCAGCGCACCGCAGCGGACCCCGTCCAACTCTACCACCCAGTCACCGTTTGCCAGTGTGGGGCAGCGTGAGTGCTTGAAGCGTTCTGCGATCGCTCACGGCGGCTGAGGTGGGGTCGCTGCCGTAGACAAGTGCGTTGACGAGGGATCGTCGGTTCACTTCTTTTGCTCTGGTCGCTCACCGCGCTGCGCCTCACTCGTAGGCTGACAGCGCCTCCCCCCAACCACCACCACCACCACTCACCTCCGACTCTGCGGGGGCATTACACAAGTATCACCTCGGAAACAAAGGGGGAGAGGGGACGGTGAAAGGGATGTCGTGTGGAAAGGGCATTGACTACGGTGGAGGTGGAGAAGTTGTGTATCCGGCACTGATGACGGAGCGAATGTTTCTCCGCCCCTCTTCCGTGCTGGGCTAATCTCACACTCCTCACCTTTTCTGGCGGTCTGGTGGATCTGAGCAGCATGAGGCGTACGTTTGTTTGGGCCTCGCTGCATCACCCACGCCGCCATGTCTTCTTCACTCGCTCACTGGGCTCTGCCTTGAGAGGCGCGTAAGGCGCAGCATAAGTGGGCGAGGGGCGTTTGTCAGCGAGTGCCTGGATGCGGACCTCTTCCGATTGTGCTCATCGGTTACTGTCTTTGATTCACGTTTTGGCTCCACCACGTCTCGCTTGGACGCCAACTGGCAGCCGGGCGGTGTGCGGTAGACGTCTTGGTGAGCCTTTCAACATGTCCTCCCTTTTTTTCTCTCTGTCGTCTGTGCGTTGTGTATTCTCACTGTCTTCACCCTTCTGTACTGTGACAAGTCTTCCTGAGGGCCATGAGGGCACTACTGCAGAGCGTTTCGGGTTGTTTCCACTGAGCTGTCCCGCTGCCGTCATCGGAGGTGGTGGTGGGTTTAACGTGGGCAGGCTAGTAGGATGGGCGGCTCTCGACCGCCGCGGCGCACTGTCGCGAGAGGGAGCGCTTTCGCCGTCAAAGAAATTCAAGGAACAGAGGGGATCAGGCTGCAGTTGCCGGTGATCTTCTCCCGCCCTCCCTCCTGTCCTCCACCCCAAACGACTGGGCCCAGTTGAATGCGGTGGCGCTCTCGAGGAGAGAGGAAACACCACCGTTGGAGGGTAGATGGGCACCCCTGCGCAACTAGGCGCGCCCGTCTTTCAAGCACGTGTCCGCGTCGAGTGATGTTGTCGCTGGACGGCAGAGAGAAAGGTGGAGTGCTCAATAGGCGATGTAAGTGGCTCATCTCTATGGTTGTGGTCCTGCTGTCTCTCTGTCGGTGCTCTCTTGTGGAGGTCTTGGCTCTGCGCATGCTGTGTCAGCCGAAGGCATCTTCCCCCACTTCCCTTCCAGGAATACCGCGTGAAGATGCCCATCGCCTGCCTCTCCTCTCTCTCTCCTTCGCTCGCAAATATGAATAATCGCTCCCTTCAAACAAACATTCTCTTCTGTAACACCGAACTCTGCTCGCACACGTTTTTATCCTGCGCCACCCACGTCACCAAAGGCACAAACGCTCTCACAGCAGACACAGAGACCACGAAGAGCAGCTCGTGCGCTCTTTCCAGACATTACCGCTGCACGAGGAGGCGGCGTGTGTGTTGCGTCTGCCTTTCCCCTCTTTTTTTTTCGCCTCAGGAGACACACTGGCCTTCTCACGTGCGGATCCTCCTCTTAATCTCATTCGGCCCACTCTCCTCTCCACACATGGCCTCGCACACCGGCTCGAGCCTCTATGAGGGGATCGCGCCTCTCGCTTCCCAAGCAGAAGACTTCATCACCCGCTGTTTCTATGGCAAAGCAGGCGACGAGTCGCGCCAGCGTGCCTTCGCGCTGGGGTTGCAATCGCCGCTGTGGCTCTGGACGCTTCAGCAGGTCACTCGCGATGCTGGTGTACCAAAGGGGATGCGTAAGATAATGCACCTGATTCATTGGATGCACCGCCACGGCGCGGAGTCTCGAAGCATTGCTGTTCTCGTGCCGTTCTCGTGGAAGGCAATGCTCCAGCAAGAGCTCGAGCAGCATAGCGCTCAGGGGGAGATGAAAGAGCGTCCCGTTCTTCTTGCCCACCACGAACTGCCGGCCATCAACAAGCGCGACAACACCAAGTACCGCTACCGAGTAGTTCTTTACTTGATGGATGCGCTTCCACGGAATTTGAAGGTATCGTCGCCGCTGCTGGCCAGTGAGGAGCTCTTTGTGTCCGAGGCAATGGGCGCGGCGATGGATGCGTTTGTACTGTGCGCGGATGCGGGGTGGATGGCACCGCAGTTGCAGGCGAAGTGGTACAAGATGTTTGTCAGCAAGCTGGAGGATGTCCGCGCAGTCATCTCTTTCGACGCCACTACGACGACGCAGGCAGCCATGGAGGTGGCATCCGCGTACTTTCCCTCACTAGTTGGTCCGACGATCCCTCTCTGTTGCAGCAGACACCCGAATCAGCGACAGCTTGAGTACGGCCTCGCGCACATAGAGCCTTGCTGCAAGCACCTTTGCCTGCGCCCGCACGCGTGCCACCACCCCGAACACGTGTGCACGCGCACCTGCCACTCCGAGGACGGCCACCTGACGTGCTCCTACGCGTGCGGTGCCACCCTCTCATGTGGTCACAAGTGTCTCCTGGAGTGTGGTGCTCCCTGCAACTGCTTTGAGGTGATCGAGGTACAGCTGAAGTGCTCGCATGAGAAGCTGCTGGGGATGAACAGAGAAACGCTCGAGCCGATTTATGCGGAGGTGCGGCACGTCTATAAAGGCGTGTGCGGTGACGCCCAGCTACCATGCGCCGTATCCTACGAGACGGAGTGCGCGCGGTGCCTGGGCATCTTCACAGTGTCGTGCTTCGAGGCACAGGAGCAGGGCCACTCGCTGGCCCACAAGACCCTGATTTGTGCCGCGTGCAAGCGCCGCGAACGCGAGCTTCGGGCGAAGCTTCTTGGCGAGCTCCTCACTGGTGTCGAGCTGCAGAAAAAGAAGGTCAAGGCGGAGCTGCAGCGATCGCTGCATCACCAGCGCAAGGCGGCAGCGCAGGGCCTTTTTCGGCCAGGCACCCGCGTGGAGATCATTGACGCAGCCAAGTGCGTGCCGCCGCTCTTTGCAGAGGACGACTTCCCGGGCATTGAGTTTGTGGACATGGAGGCACCAACATTTTTCCAGGAGATGGAGGGGGCCTACGGCACCTTTGTCAGCAACCATGTGGATGTCATGGACCGTAGCGAGGTCCGCAATCTTGTCCGGCTCCCTAGCGGCAAACATGTGTTGGTGACGGATGGTGGGCTGCGCATGATTCAGGCGCTGACAAGCAACATCACATACTCTGCGCCGCTCATGTTGTGCTTCAAAGGAAGAGACGACGGCGCCGCGGACGGGGCGGCGCTCGACAGCGCCGAGTTCGCGGCCGCCAAAACGATGCTTCACGGTGTGTACTACCTCGCTCAGCCTGTGGCATGTGACGAGGTCGTTGGAGCAGAGGTGCTCACGGACAAGGTCGTGCGCGTCGTGGACCTCGATCCGCTGTGTGCCAAGAACGTCGTAGCGGAGTGCGAGCTTCATCGCGTCTACGAGCGCGCGAACGAAGACATCGGCGATAAATGTAGCGACCCCGCTCATGCTGGCAGCGAACTGACAGAATCACCGAACGGGACACCAAAGCGGCGCCGCCTCGAACTGGGCGCGGCAGATGTGTCCCGCTACGAGTGCGCGGAGCAGATTGTGCGTCTCTCCGTCCCCATTTCGGCTCTGGAGCCGATGCCTGGTATTGTGGAGGGCAAATCGGTGTTCGTCAATGCCCCAGAGAGGCAAGTGCGCCACCCACACGACCTGGTCAAGATCGAGGTGATGCTGCGCAGTCTCGCCGGCTTTTCCTTACCCACTGACGCGCACTTGACCGGCGCGCCTGTCGACCCTGACACTCCGTATTCTCTGTTAAAGGTGGTGAATCCTCCTTTGAACTGCGAGGCGGCGCGCGGCCCTTGCGCAGTGCTCAAGTGCGGTGATGCGCGTGTGTTGATTTGTGCCAGCACCGATAAGCTTCCGCATCGTCGTGGTGGTTGCGGCCACCGCAATGGGGACCGCAGGCCGCCCAACCGAGAGGCGCGCGCTTCGCCGACTGCTGGGTCATCCATGCGACTCGTCGTGGTGCCTTTTGTCTTTACGGTCGGCGATGAGCTCGCTGAAGCGGAGGGGGCGCTAGATGCGGCAGCGCAGAAGGCGTTCGAGCAGCGTCTGCAGACGGAGTTGACAACCTTGAGCGAGGAGCTTGCCTTGCGCCACGAGGAGGAGGCGTTTCACGCGCAGCAGCAGATGCCAGAGGTTACCCAGGCAATGATGGCCGCTGATCTGCATGCCTACAGCATTCCAATCCCGCTGCCAACCGCCGCCGACGTGGCAGCCGCCCGGCAGAGAGCCATGGAACTGCCTGTAGGGACACCCATCGCTAGTCGTCTCGCGCACGCCAAAGACAAGCTTCTCTGCAAGCAAGAGACTCTGCAGCTGCCGCAGTGGGTGACGGCAATGACGGAGAGGGCTCGCAAAGAAAAGGAGTCGGACGCGCAGCATGTCAAATACATTCGCTCTTTGCATCGATAAGAGCGCTGATGGTGCGCGCATGCCTCTTAAGAGGGTATCGTGGTGCGTCCGGGCGCTGAAGTGGGGGGGGCGGGGGGCGAGTGAGAGAGGAATGGGACGATGGGCGGAGCGCTGTTTGATCTCCTCTTCTCGCCCATCACTGCTTCGCTGCTATGCCGTGTGCGTTCGTCCCCGTCTCTCTTTACCGAGTGTGTTTGTGCGTGTGTGTGTGTATGTGTATGTGTGGGTACCGCTCTCTCCGCGTAGGGGTGGGGACGCTGCTCGCGCTCTCCCACGAAAGCGGGAGGGGTGAGCGACCAAGCGGTGCCGGCAGCGTAGATGACTGCGATGGCAGGCACGCACGCCTAAGCTGCTGTACGCATAGGGTGTCGCAGGGTGCGCACTGCATGCCGGCTCCCCTTCTCTCGTGCACACCCAACGAAAAATGGAAAACCAAATGACATGGGAAAACAAAAGGAAACCGTCACGCGCCGGCAGGTCTGCCATTGTTAGCCAATCGTTGTGCTGTGTGTGTCCGTGTGTGTGTGTGCGCGCATGTGCTGTGTGGGTATGGGTGGGCGCGTATACGTGCATATGTGTTGAGCGGCCTCGCCCAGCGCAGCCACCCCTACTGGTTTTCCTGCTTGCACTCGCGCGTAGTCGAGGGAGTACTGTGCCTGTGAAGAGGATGAAGGATGCAGGTGTGCGCAGCAAGTCCTTTTCTTGACCGAAGGCCTCAGTCGCTGACGAAAGCGAACTGCTTTCTCGGTCGCAGGCGTCGCCGCTCCTGCGAGGGTGCGAATAGACATGCGCGCACACACATATACAAAAGCGCGTCCCCAGACCCTTCTTCTCCCCCTTCTCACTCGCCTCTCTTTGACCTCTTTTGCTAAATTATTAATCTTTGACTCGCATGCTCTCCTCGTCGTTGCTGATGTCCCGCTGATGGGACGCCTGACTTGGCTGATTCTTTTTTTTTAATGTGCCGCGTATGTGAGGGGACGTTGGCGACAACTCCATACGGTGTGGCCCGCGCCACCCTCCTATCAGGATTCCCACTTCGGTGTAGATCGATCGCCGTACAAACACGCGGGCATACACGCGCATGGCTTGCTGTAGAAGGCCCATCTGTGCCGCACACACGCACGTGCGACTGAACCGATCACTACATGGCTCGTCATAGAAAAATGCCTCCTATGCCGTTTATTTTGCTAGCTGCACACCCCGCGTGACAGACCTGCTGAGTGGCTAGCTGTCCGTCTACCTCATTCTGCACTTCTTGTGATCGTGTGTGTGTGTGCTGCTCTTCTCTCTGCCTTCGCTTCTACCATGCAATCAAGCCTGTGATGTGCTCTGTTGCGTCGCGCGAGGGAGGCGCTGGGGGGAGGGGAGAGTACAAAGGCACAGTGAATGGGGGGGCAATGCGTTCTCCCCCTCCGGACCTGGGTGTACTCGTTCGACGTCTGCATCGACTAAGAGAGCTTCTGAACAAGTTACTGCCGCCTCTGACAGGCGCACGTTCCTCTACTGCGTTGACGGGCATTTCTCCTGCTCTCATGTAAGCGGGGGTAGGGCGAGCGAGAGAGGGCATGCTGTCGTTCTGCAAGCAGAGAAAGCGCAACTTCCGTAGCGCCAGTGGCGATGACGGAGTACGACTGCAACAGTTGCAGAACGCCACCAACGATGCGCACCGCCGCGTCGCTTTGCAACTGTTGCAGCTCTCTTTGGCGGCGGCGAAAGGTGGGAGGATCGCCTGCCTCTCACCCGGCCACGCACGATATGGTGCATCGATGCTCGAACGTACGCAACCTGCGATGTCACACGCCTTCTTCTAAACCTATGCCTTCTTGCGCGCGCTCTCTCTTTGTACCGCTTTCACCGCTCACCTTCGTGCTGGCACGTAACCACGTTGTCGCAGTGTGCGCATCACCACCTACCGCCGCCCGCCTTCGTCATTGCACAATTCACCCCCAACATCGCCTTTGACGCTGTTTTCTTAGTCATATTTGTTTATGGGCTTTCTCACGTGCCCTCTTCTCACCGCCACTCTGCCCTTTTCCTCCATCCTCACTCACCTGTCTGTGCGAGGTTCTCGCCAGCGATTCACGGCTCCTACTCACCCTATAGCACCACCCTCTCGTACCGCCGTACACCTCTGCGTCCCTTTATTTACTCCTCCCCACATAAGCGCCCTCAGCATCTGCACCTGCCGGTCAAACGAGTCCGTCACTCGCACAAGCCTTATATATATATATCAGGGCCACCCACAGAAAGGGCGCAATGCCGGAGCGTGTGTCTGTGAACCAGGAGGTGTACTACTTCGACACCAAGGGCGGGTGGTTGCGTGGTACCGTAAGGCAAGCCGATGACGCTAAGGTGACGGTAGAAGACAACGCCTCCCACGCTGCCGTGACAGTGACGGCAGAGAATGTGCACGGCTACATTTCAGAGAGCTACGATGCCGAAGACGCTCAGCTTTTCCACGTGAGCGATTTGCATGTGGCCACACTTTTGCACTGTGTCAAGGACCGCTTTGAGAAGCTGCAGAAGCAGTACTCGCTCATGGGGGAGATGGTGCTCTCCGTCAACCCGTTTCGACGCATGCCGTTGAACGGCGACGAGGAGCGCAAGCGGTACCTAAGCCTTTCAGACCCTCGCATGCTGCCTCCACACATCTGGCAGGTGGCCCACAAAGCCTTCAATGCGGTGTTCTTTCAGGGCCAGGGCAACCAGTCCATCGTCATCTCCGGTGAGTCCGGCTCCGGTAAAACCGAAAACGCCAAGATGCTCATCGCATACCTCGGCCAGCTGAGCCACATCTACAGCAAAGACACATCCCAGTGCAACATTGCAGACAGCATCGACGAGAACTTGGTCTGGAGCAACCCCGTCATGGAGTCGTTCGGCAATGCTCGAACGGTGCGCAACGACAACTCTTCGCGCTTCGGCAAGTACATCAAGCTGTACTTTGACCCTGTTTCCGGTGTCATGATTGGAGGCCAGACCGTCACCTACTTGCTGGAGAGGAGCCGCATCATTATGCAGTCTCCTGGTGAACGCAACTACCATATCTTCTACGAGATGCTGGCGGGTCTGTCGCCGAAGGAGAAGCAGCATCTGGGTGGGCTCAAGACGGCCCAAGAATACAAGTGCCTGAACGGCGGCAATACTTTCATACGCCGCGGCGTCGACGGCAAACCGCTCGACGACGCGCACGAGTTCCACACGGTGCGGCAAGCACTCTCGATGATCGGGGTGCCGCGGGAGACCGAGAGGTGCATCTTTCGCGTGCTGGCGGCTATCCTACATCTCATGGAGGTCGAGTTCGAGGCTGACAACAACGACAAGGCGCAGATCGTATGCGAGGCGCCATTCTCGACTGGCTGCCAACTGCTCTGCGTGGACGAGGCCAAACTGCGTGCCTGCTTCCTCGTCAAGAGCAAGACGTCTCTGGTCACGATCCTGGCCTCGAAGGCAGAGGCGGAGGGCCTGCGCAACGCCTTCTGCAAGGGACTCTACGTGGGCATGTTCGATCGGATTGTTGAGTTTGTGAACGCCGCCATCCGGCCGCAGGTGGACTGCAGCGACTGCAAATACATCGGCCTGCTCGACATCTTCGGGTTTGAAAACTTCACTCGCAACAGCTTTGAGCAGCTCTGCATCAATTACGCGAACGAGTCGCTGCAAAACCACTACAACAAGTACACGTTCGTCAACGATGAGGAGGAATGTCGGTGCGAAGGCATTCAGACGCCTAAGATCGCGTTCCCAGACAACTCGGAGTGCGTCGACATGTTCGATGCCAAGCGCCTCGGCATTTTTTCGATGCTGGATGAGGAGTGTAACTTCAAGGGTGGCAGTACTGAGCGCTTCACCATGAACCTGTGGGAGCAGTGGGGCGGCAGGAACGCGTACTTTGTGAAGCCGAAGAGCACGATCCCGAACCAGTTCGGCGTGAACCACTACGCCTCCTTCGTGAGCTACAACACGGCAGAGTGGCTGGAGAAGAACACAGACGCGCTGAAGGAGGACATGTACGAGTGTGTGAAAGAGTCCACCGACGAGTTTGTCAGGACGCTACTCTCGACGGAAAAGAGCGAGGCACGCCGTAAGCAGACCGTTGCCATCCGCTTCCAGCGGCAGCTGTCAGGCCTGCGCTCTGAACTAGAGTCCACGGACACCCAATTTATTCGCTGCATCAAGCCGAACACGGAGGCAAGCCCCGCCTTCCTGGAAAACCTCCTCGTCGGCTCACAGCTCGAGTCCGCCGGCGTCTTGCAGACCATCGCTCTCAAGCGCCAGGGTTACCCAGTGCGCCGCCCGCTGGATCAGTTTTGCAGGTACTTCTACGCCATCGTGCCCCGCACCACCGCTAACCTTTTCGTGCACGAGCGCTACAGCGACGCGTGCGAGGACCTCTTGCAGCGGTACCAGCGTCTGTACGATTGGGCGGAGCCCAACTACGCCGTCGGAAAGACGAAGGTATTCCTTCAGGCCGATGTGTGGTCGGCGCTAGAGCGGCTGGTGCTACGCCGCCGCGCCCAGCTGCTGTACCGCTGTAAGCCCTACCTGCGCCGCTGGATCGAAGAGGTCCGCGAGCGCAAGCGCGTCGAGGAGCAGCTGCGGCAGGAGGCAATGTGTCAGATGCGCGAGAGGCGAGAGGCAAAGGCTGCCAGGGCCGCCAAGGGCATGTCAGCGGAGACGGTTCGGTGGGTAGAGGAGGCTTTCAGCGTGTTCCCCGAGTTTGACATGGACACACTGCTGGATGTGGCGGTGGAGGCGGACTCGCGCGAAGAGGTTTTCAGCGCCATCCTCGCTATCGAGGCTGACCGCGTTGACAAGCAGTCCGCGTCCGGTTTCAACAACGTGATGACTGCCGCTAACGTGCACCACGACGTCATGCGCAACTTCATTTCGGCTGATATCAAGACGGTTTCGGCGCTGTCGAAACTGCAGCCGGATGAGATGAAGGGTCTCGGCGCTAGCGAATTGGAGGTGGTGGCGATAACGAAGAAGATGATGGACCAACAAGGCCAGCGTGTTCAGTACAAGCGCCTTGCCGAGGCCATGGGTACGGAGGGCGAGAGTGCCGCAGCTGACGACCTCAAGCGCGCCGCAACGGCCCGCCATCAGCACGACTTTGAGGTGAAGGCTCAGGCACTTGCTAGCATGGGCTTCGATGCGTCCATCAGCCGCCTGGTGCTAGCACACTACAATGGCGACGTCCAGCGTACAGCGGCACGGCTGCTCTATGGGGTGGACCGCCGAAAGATGAGGAACAACGCGCGCAAGCACAGGGACCTCAACACGACAGATCCCAGCGTACAGCAGCTCATCTCGCTCGGTGCGGCAAAGCCGGATGCCAAGAGGGCCCTGCGAAGCAGCAATGGAGACCCAAATGGAGCTGCGAAGATGCTCTTTAAAGTACGCTGAAACGACGAGAAACAAAAGGACGGCTATCAGCGCCGACTCGAAACTTCCCGTGTGTGCAGGGTGGGGGGAGGTGCCACCCCCTCCTTCCCCCCTCCCCGCACATACATATACATATATATATATATACATGTATGCATATGTATATTGCTCATGTGCGTGTCTATGGGGAGACGGAGACAGACAGGGAACTCCATTCGCACCCGTTTAGGGTGGAGATGCGCAGGTGAAGGTGCTCCTGCTCTTTTGAGAGAGGCCGCATAGGCACCGTGAGCGCACTAGCTAACCCACTCGCAAGTGGACCGACCGTCGGTCGCTTTAGTGGACTTCTCTGAAGGCGTACTCATCTTTCCCACGACAGCCTTTTTCGTTGCGCTTCTTCTATTCTTTTCCTTAAAGGTGTTGGTGCTCCCCGTCAATGCTCAACTCACGCTTGGTGCCCTCCGCTCCTCTTCGCATCCTTTTGCCTCTCTTAGCCGGTATGTGACTGCCGCTCCCTCGCTCTGGAGGTATGCTCTGCGCTTCTGCCCCCTCCCCCCACTCGCCCGCTCATTCTTCGGCGTCCACTTTGGTCAAACTCGAGTCGTATTTCTGGTGATGCGCGCCCGATGCGGCAGCAATGAATGGCGTTTCTTCCATACCTCTCCATTTTCTGTTCATCCTGTGACCAAACTCTTCCAGCTGCCTCCTCCCCTCCGCTTTCCCTCTCTGTCCTTTTCTCTCTGTCTCTGTTTGTCTTTTCTGCTCCTCGCCTTGGTCTCTCTTCGGGAGCGGCCAGCACCACCGCCAACACCGCTGCCCCCATTTCTCCCCAGGAATGATTTAAGCCCGCCCATTTCCTTTTGTGCGCGCGCGCACACACACACACGCATACATATGTATGTGCGTATGTGTGCGTCTTCTCCCCTTCTATCTTGCCTATTACTTCTCCCTCTCTGGTTGTCATATGCACAGGTCTCTTGCACCCCCTTCTCCGCTTTCTTAATATCATCTACACATATATATATATATATATTTCTTAACGCTCGCTGTTGGAGACGGTCTGGGCTTCGCGCGCGTTGGCGCGGCGCACCTTCTCCTTCTCCGATGGTGAATTGGACTGTCAGCGTGGACGGCTGCACTTCGCCTCTTTCTTCTCGGCAGATTCTGTTCACCTCCCCCTCCCCCGGCACTGGGAGTGAGCCGTCTCGTAAGACGGCTGCAATCGCCTTTTCAGTTGTACGGCAAGAGGTGTGGGCCTTGCGAGAGATGCGTTACACACACGAATGCTTATAGAGGCACATGTACACACTCCCACAAGCATGTCATCGTCAACGGCGGACCTAGCATCTCCCTCTGACGCATGTGCAAGCGAACACACGCATGCGCACGTAGCTGTGGATCTTTGCGTGTTTGCACTGCTCTTTTTTCGTGTGACCCCCTTCTTTCCCCCCTCTGGTATTGCTTTTCAGTGCTCCCCAGTTAGCTCCGCCGCGGCCCCACGAAGAGAATGTCGCTGCCATTTCTCTTTTTCATCTCTCTCACTCCTCCTGGTACCAAAAAGACAGGCTTCGCGGCCAAGTAGATCGCCCCACTCTCTCTCGCTTCCGCGCTTACGCCCATATCTCAGCCGTATGCACACTGACATCCTTCTATGCCGTGTTTCGCGCAGGCCTGCCACGCGCACAGACATACA
This sequence comes from Leishmania martiniquensis, assembly GCF_017916325.1. Lineage (NCBI taxonomy): Eukaryota > Euglenozoa > Kinetoplastea > Trypanosomatida > Trypanosomatidae > Leishmania > Leishmania martiniquensis. The sequence continues at coordinate 1,517,823 of NC_090167.1, forward strand.
GATATGTTTTACCCCATCTCTTCCCACTCGTTTGTTGCATCTTTTCCGTCGATGTTGTTCTCGCTTCAGGTGTGGAGCAGTTTCAATCCAGCATGAAATTGCCATGTAAAATCTTCCCTCTCCTCGATAGCCCCCCTTCCCTCCCCCTCCATTTCTTCTTCTCAGCCCTTCCCCAAGTCGCGCGTTGTTACTTCTTTTTTCTACCAACGCTCCCTCTCCTCGCCTCCTTCTTCACTTGAGCGAGAAGGCCTCTCCACCTCTCTTCGTCTTCCTTATTGTTTCTCCGCTTGCATAGCCTGTTTTTTGCTGTCTTTCCTTGTATCGCCTGGCCGGGAGGTCACGTTGCGTCCTCTGTGTGTGTGTGCCCACGCGGTCTCCCTCTCCTCCCTTTGTGCCTCGCGTTGTTCCCGTCTGTCCTCATTGCCTCTCGACACCCCCTCCTTGACGCGTTTAGATGTGATTCGTCTCTCTCTCTCTCAGCTCTCCACGGTGGTCTTCGCGGAAGTTGCCGCGCTGCTTCGTCCTTTTTTTTGTCGCTCCCGTCAGCCTTTCCGTAAGCGTCGTCACTTGGCTCCTTTTTCGACGTGCTTTCAGTTTCCCATTCATCTGGAGCGGCTGTGCAGGTGAGAACGGGCGCTATGCTGGTGCGATGTAATAACGCTTTCGTGCCAGTTTAGTTGCCTTGCGGCAACAGTGAACATGCTGGTACATAGTGGCAGGCAGGCGACGAGATGTGTGCTGTTGGGCGGTACGCACTTTTTTTCTGGGGCTTATACATCGTGTTTTGTAGGGTAAGTCGGCGTGTCAGTACCGGACCTGGAGTGCGTGGGTGCTGGTAGGCGCCAGCGTTCTGTAATGAGACCAGTGAGAACGTGGGCGGGGGGTGTGCGGGTCGAGCCTGTGCGCTGGGCTAGGGCAACCCCCCCGCTCCCATCAACACACGCGCAAGCGCGGGTGAAAGCCTGGCCCGAACGATAGAGAGAGGCTCCCATCTTTACTTTGCTGCCTTGTCTGATGCGCTCCTCGCTCGCTCTCTTTTCACCCCGGCCGTGTGCATTTGGCTCGGCGTTCTCGCGCACGGGTCCTTACACATGCGAGACATGAATGTGTTACGTTGTCTTTGTGTTGCTCTCTTCCATATCTGCCTTTCACATTTTTCTGTTGGTCATGACTCATTCGTATCGTAAGAGGAGCAGCGACGCTCTGACAGACCCGCGAACGCGACTTTCATTCCTCTTCGTCGCTATTTGTGGTCATTCGTTTGTGCGGGGTGCGCGGATGTGCAGCTGCTGGCGTCGCCAAGCCAATTTGTTTGTTTGTTAGCCTTCATGTCGGCTTCTTACAGATCCGCCATGAAAGTGCGCCCCCCTCCTAATCACCTCCGTCTCTCTGTTTCTCTTCTTCTCTGTTCTCTTCCCTCATCATCCCCCCCGCCGCCCATCGCCGCCCCTCTCCTTCAGGTCGGCATGCGTCCTGTCGACGCTTTCGCTTTCAGCTTTCCGGTTGTCCGTGAGAATGTGGTTGCACGGACGCGTCCGTCGTGAGCGCTCATTTCACTTTCTTTCTCCGATAACATTGGTGCGCCGTTTCTTTTGTGCATACGTATATTCACACGCATGCGTATGAGTGCATCGCTTTGTCCCTGCTGCTCTGTCTCTGTGCCTGCCCCGATGGGCTCTCTATCTGAGCTCGTCCTGGCGTGCAATGTCGACGGCGGCTGGCGTGCAGTGGCCATCTCAGGCTGAGGTGGCATCGATACAGGGACGTCCTCGCAGCCCCAGCGCTTTCACTGAAGGAACGTAACAATACGAGAAAAACCTGACGAGTGGAAAAAGAAATAGCGCTGACAGTGCGCCATTCACCAACTCGGCAGTATTCCGTTCAAATGGGGTTGCCTGCCAGTGCCTTGGTATGTTGGGGTGGGGTGGGGCTGTCTCTGCGTTTGCACGCACTTATGTGGCTGAGAGTCCGCGTGCGTCTTGGCGTTCAGGGCAACTTGAAGTCAATGCGATGCCGCGCTGGGCAGCAGTACTGCAGGGAAGCGACGAATGCAAAAGGAAGCGCGCGCTGAATTGAACGCGGCACTTGTGACGCTGCCCCTAACCGTGCGCTCTTGTCGCACCGCTTTGCAGTGATGCGAGTGCTGCAAAGGAGGTTTCTCATAGCACGGTACGTTGCTAACAGCTGACGTGCCTGTGAAAACAAGCGGGCATCCGGCTTAGTGCGCCACTTCTGTGCTTATTCGCCAAGCGGCTCGTGCGGAGTGCTTTGGTTCGTCAGATGCGCCTCGCGGGCATGCTTAGGTGCTTCTCTTTGCATTAGCGTCGTTTTCAGGCCACACCTTCACAGGCACAACCGCCACCAGTGCCTGGAGTCTCTTTGAGGGACCTCCCTATTCACACCATTGTCGTGGCCCTCGGTCGCTCATCGTGCAGTCTTGCAACTTATCTGGTCGCCTCCCTCCTTTTCTTTTGTTGGTGTAATATCGACGATGCACCGTCACCGCGGTGCTGTTGCTGTATGCGTACGCATCGACTTCACGGAGCTTCGAAGACGCGCCGCACACGTGCGCGTCACTGCGTCATCGGCAAAAAGGACGGGGCTCGGCGATATCTTCTTGCAGCGATAGGGCGACTACGCCGCTGCTTTCCTGCGTGACTCTTTGCGAAGGAGGCATGGAGTTCCTTGGACGAGAGTCCGCGGGGGTGATTTCTGTTGCGTGTAGCTCGGCATCCACCACATCGTTTGCCACCCTCTCCAGTCAAGGCGCCTTGACACTCTGGGACGTGCGCATTCCACGAAGAAGCTACATGACGTTTCGCAATCCAAACAGTGCTGCTGCATTGGAGGCAACCGAGCTGCGCTACCTACACGACAGGCGCGTCGCTGTTGCGCTGTGCGGCAACACTGTCCAGCTCTTTGACACGCGCAAGTGCGTCTCGTGTCTTTCCGAGTTCACGAGCGACAACGAATGCGTCGCATTCTTGAAAGACGAGCCGCCGGCAGGCTCGGCTATGACGCTGATTGTGGGCGAGGATGGCGGCATCTTTCCGTACAGCATCGTGGATGGCTCCCGGCCTCCTTACGTGGAGGGGTACATCTTCGGCCGGCAGCAGCCCTCTCCTTTGCCAGAGGGAGGTCGGTTCGGAAGTCTATCGAACTACTGTTGCGGATTGCACTGTGTCGATCTCACTCTTGGTGAAGACGGCGCCGCTACTCGACTGCTCTTTGCCGTTGGAATGGACGGCGGCGGCGCACTCTACAGCGGGGCCGACAACAGCGATTCCGTGCGCGCTGCGTTCTCGATAGCGGATGACTCGCTGATGTGTGACAACGCCCAAATAGTGAACCCGCCCTTGGTCAACTGCACCGCCATCTGTGGTGTACAAGTGGCCGCGGGGCGGGCAGACGGCATGTACTCTGTCTACGACATTGAGTGCAGTGGACTCGATGAGGCCATGGCGTCTCCAGGTCACGCTACTAACGGCTTGTGCTATGTGGATTGGGTATCGCCGTATGTGCTCTTGACGACATCGCTCTGCGGAGATGTCACGGGCTGGGCCATCGGGGCATTCATGGCAGGCGGTAATGGGGAGGAGGAAGAGGAAGCCGAGGGTCCGGATGTAGTGGCAGCCCTTGCGCATCGAGAGGTGCCTGGCTGCCAGCGTGCGACGGTCAACTGCGCTGACCGGCTTGCTGACATGCGCTACATCTTTGGTGATCATCAAGGCGGCGTGACGCTGGCGCAGCTGGATCCCTGAGTGCACACGACACCTACGGCCCTTTGCCTCCGTCGCGCCGAGGGGAGAGAAAGGCAGTGCGTCTGGCGTATCTGGGGCCGTGTTTGTACTGAGCATGGCACAAGACACACGAGAGGGGTAGGCTGTGTAGAAGTGGAGCGCTGAAGAGACATCGCTGTGCTTGTGTGGCTCTGTAGCGCACCTTCGACAGCTATTCTTTTCCGCTCCTTCGACGTACCGCTCTCCGCATGTCTCCCTCTCTGTGTAGCGCTCCGCTGCACCTGCACGCGTGACCTTTTTAGTTGTTGTTGCCGTTTCCATTGCCGCCTTCCCTGATGATGGGGCACACCTCAGCGCGGTGTGGGGCTTCCGCACCCACCCTCAGTGTAGGGAAGCCAAGCAGCTCCTATACGTCTGCTACTTGGGACGTGGGGGAGGGCAGAGGGATGCGTCGTCACCGATGCCAGCAGTCAGGCCCTTGGCGACGTTGTGTCGGAGAGCTGTACAACGGTGCGCACGGTTGCGCCATGCGTATCGTGGGCAAGGCTTCCGTGGTGCGCGGACATATGTCGCCCCGCCTTCACGGTGCCCACTGTTGTCAGGCGTCAAAGCTGTGCGCCGAGGGCAGTGTGCGACATGATGATCAGCTGTTCGTTAGCGCCCTTTTTTTCGGAGTCTTACTAAACAGGAGTGCGTGGGACATGGGGCAGTGGTGGCTCTCGGCTGTAACTTCTCTCTGTAGCTGCTCCCCAAGACGTCGTGAAGCGTGCGGCGCGTTGCGGGAGAAGGAAGTGGAAGCGGGGGCATAATATGTGGCAGAGTATCGGCACCAGGGAATGCAGAAACACACGTGGCCCCCCTCTTTCTGCCGCGTTGGCGGCCTTCGACGCTGATACTTGCTGTATCTGCAAATGCCCACTTTCTCTCTATCCCACAACAGAGGTGCCGCTTTCTTCGTGCCGTGCTCCCTATCTGCGACTCTATGTTGTTGCCGTACCCTGCGATAATAAACTGTCCGCTTTCCATGTGCCTGAGTGAGACAGTGTGCGCACGGCTTGTGGGCCTCTCTCGATACGCGTTACCCAGGCGCGTGTGTCGTCACAGATGGCGTCCGGGCACCTCTGCTGAGTGCGACAGTCTGCGGCGCCCTCATCTCATCTGCACTTCTCTTTTCGGCTCTGCAACTCATTTTCGGCATGGGTGCAATGTCCAAAAGTGGTCGCGCCTGCGTTCCCTCTCACGAAGCTGTGCGCATCCCTCACTGACACGTCCTCTCCCCACACGCACCTCTCCCCCTTCCCCTGCCTACTCTCATCTGGGGCGGCGCCCTGCCGGAGGTTGCGGCATGTGTGGCGCGTCTTTGTCTGTGCGCTTTCCTTGTCCCCCGCCCCTTCCTGGGGAAGGGCTCTCGTGCGACGCCGCGACCTCGTCATACTCTCTCCCGCTCTTCTGTCATCGGCATCGCGTCTGCATTCCGGAGAGCTGTGCCGCTTTCGCTGTAACATTCGCTCTCTCCTTCCTCCCCCTTTTTCGTTGCTGTGAGCCTCAGCCACGGAGCGTTTCTCTTCTGCCTCTTGACTGCAGCCACACTTAGGCATGCAAACGAGTCGGAGCGGTAAGGTCGTGGAAAGCGCGCCCTCCTGCGACTCGGGAAGCCTTTTCAAGTGGTGGCTCAACCCGACCAGGATCTTCCGCACTCCGAACCGCTCGCTGAAGAATGAGCCGCCTGCGGTCGTTGTGGGCTCAGGCTCGCACAGGGGTGAGGGGACGACGGCGTTTGTGCAAGGGGGCATGAAGAAGCTCCTTTACTTCTCCTACCGCAACTGTTTCCCTCCCTTGCCGAACGGATCCACGACGGACACACGCTGGGGCTGCCTCGTGCGCACCACCCAGATGCTCATTGGGACTTGCCTTCTGCGATATCATTGCAAAGGTGCGTACGAGCTGCCTGAGGCCGACAGCGCGGCACGGAAGAAGAGGATATCGAAGCTGTTCATGGACGTGCCATCAGCTCCGCTCGGGATCCATAGGGCCGAGGAGGAGGCTCACAAGAACAGTGTCAAGTATGCGAGCATGCTGTCGCCCACTGAGGCGAGCATGGCGATGGCAGCCGCTTTGATTGCGTATCACACGCAGGGAGGGGATGTACCATTCACATTTTCCTGTGAGGACCGTAACGTCGACGGTGCAGCGGTGCTGGCAAAGCTCTCGGGGGGCCAGCCGGTTTTTCTCATGATCCCTGTGGTCTTGGGCATTGCACCCATGTCAGCCAAGTACGAGAGTATGATGCTGAAGATTCTTGATATGAAGGCGTGCTGCGGCATCGCCGGAGGTTGCAAGCAGGCGTCCTTCTACATCTTTGGACATCAAGGCCGCAGCGTCTTCTTCATGGACCCACACTACATCCAAAGCGGCTACACCTCTGACAAGGCCGTTGGCACACTCGATGGGGCTCGCGGCGATCTGATTGCGAGCCGATTCGATCCCTGCATGGTTCTGGGCTTTTATCTTCACACTCCAGAGGACTATCGCATCTTTGTAAATGAACTAACAGTGATCAACGCCATGGTAGTATTTCCACTGATTAGCTTCAGCCGTAACGTCGGGGAGAAGACGACCGCCTACTGCGATAGCGTCGTTTCGGTGGAGGAGAACGACGAGAGCTCTTCGCGGCAAGAGCAAGGGGGGCAACAGCTGTGGCCGAATCCACTCGGCACTGATGGAGGGCGTGTCGCCAACTCGAACCAGTCCTCTGGTTGACTCAGAAATGCAGCCGCGGCACCATGTTGCAGATACAGGACCCGGCGGACGTAGAAGGTCATCCCCATCTTGGCCGTTGTATTGGATTGCCGGTAGCAGTGCATGATGACTGTGCCGCGAACGCCGTTGTACACCGCCTTGCTCGATGGACTGAAAGAGTGTGGAAAGTTGCGCCTGTGATGGTGAGCTCTGGAGCGCGTACCGAGCGGGACGCACTTTCGCGTATTTTATATGGACAGAGGGGCGCATGTTTTTCTTCGTTGCATATTTTTTTTCGGCGCGCGTGTGTGTGTGTGCCCAGCGCATCTCAGGACAATGAGGAGCACAGCGACTGCCATGCCGCCCTCTGACTTTTCTCCAGTGCTGCTCCGCTTACTGCACTCTGATTGTTTGCTTCTGTGCTCACCCCATCCCCCTCTTCTCCCCTTTCGTCGTTGGAGGAGCTCTCACGAAGTCCTTGCCGTGGCTTGTTTTGCTGCTGCTCTCTGGGAGAACTCCTTCACCCAAGGTTTCGGTGTCTTCACTTTTATGCGGATGAAAGTGTCCCGCTCTGCTGATTTTCTATGCTGGAGCATCCCTTTGCGTTTTTCTGCACTCCTCTCTCGCCGTCGTACCGCTCTCCGTCTCTCTATCTCTCTCTCATTGACACGCGCGTGCACCGGTGAAACGCATGACAAT